>NW_021634376.1:0-40044 GCF_004799145.2 Neltuma alba | reverse complement strand
GCATAATAACAAAAAAGATAACAATATCAAAAAATCCCTCAGCAAAATATTGTACGTATCATTTTTCCATACAGGTCACAAATTAACATAAGATACTAAATATTCTGAATTCTAAATACTAAATATTTTTCTTTGTTTTATCTAGGTGGATCCTTTTATTGCTTATTGTTCAATTCATAGGCTAGAGACACCATATGGTTGGATTTATGATGGTTGTGCAAGGTGTGCTACTAAACCAAGGACACAGGATTGTGGACTATTCTGTCTTACTTGCAAGAAGAGTCCAGATGCTATTGAACCAAAGTAATGGCACACATATGAAGCTTAAATTCATGTTCTTTTAATGTTCATAACTGAAAACATTTGTTGTTGGATCAACAATTTATGTGTTTGATTATGATCCTTCTATGTGATAAATAATCATGATTCATGATGTGAAAATTCATTATATGGTTGCTGATGAGACTGGAATCACTTCTGTTCTTTTCTGGGATAAACTGGCTGTGCAGTTCATATAGAACAGTGCTGCAGATTTGAAAGTTGTATTGGAAAATGTAATTTATTTCACTTTGGTTGTTATATGACGACATGTGTTTTACTTGAAGTTCTGATAAATATTTTTGTATTTGTCATGTAGGATGTCGTGCGTGGGCTTTTGATTTTCTGGATGAACTTGGTGAGCCTATTGGAAGAAAGTGATTCTAAGACTAAAGTTAAATGACTACAATAAAAAGTACCCTCACTCTAGCATCAGTGTAGTTTAGTACACATTGTGTGAGAATCTGATGGAACAATTCACTAAAGCTGCTAAGGTAGTAGTTAGTTAATAACCCAGTGAATTAATAAATCTTGAGAAATACCTCCCTCATTGTCTAACATGTTTTGTTAAATCTTGAGAAATACCTCCCTTATTGTCTAACATGTTTTGTTACTTTATTTTAGTATGTTGAACGAAATAATATTCAAGCTGGGGTTAGTTTGTTATATCAATTTACTATAGATTGTTGATTTATAATGGTTTTGGTACAGAGTGTTGTAGACCTTAACGTGGAGGACTCAATTCCTAATGGTGAGAACAACTCGCTTATCCATGACCCTTCTCTTATTGAGCTGGATGTTGAGGATAGCTTATGTTGAGCCTCAGTCTAAAGAGGGTGATATTGCTAATAACATCCTTTTGTCCGAGCTGTGCAAAAATATGGCAACTCCAACAAGAAAAGGCAAGAAACAAAGCGTTAGAAGGAAGTTTGTTGTGGAGGATGATGAAGATAAGTCAGATAAATCTTCATCTAGCTCTAATGGTCTTGAGAGGGCTGTAAAGATAAAGATAATCAGGAGGAGAAAGATGCGTGAGGGATGTTGGAAGATTGCGGTGGTGTAGGAGTAGGAAGTAGTTTGTTTGTAAGTTACTTTCAAGTTGAACTTTACTTTTAGTTCTTTTTCCTAGTGAAGTTGTAGTATCTGTTCTGTTATGTGCAATCTGTTATTCTCTAGTAATTAATGTTACGTGTTTTGCTTTTGTTTTTTTAAGTATCGTGATCACCAATTTTCTTTAGCTGTAGTGTGATTTTGTTCTCTTAAATTTGAGAGAAACATTCTAAATTGAAAAATCATCATTTGAGGAGGGCACAGGTTGTCAACGAATCCTTATTAGTATGTGTAAATTGATCACAGGCATTGAAGAGGGAAAAAAACAATGGAACATATGTGCATAATTTTTTATAGACATAAGAGAAGTCTTTACATATATAATGTCATATTAATATCTAATCAGATGAGAATAAAATAAAATGTCAAGGGATGATGGCAATTAGAGAAGTGATCTCGGCAGTCATCTATGGCCGTACTTGCCAAAGACCAATAATATTATTGTTAATGAATTTTTGTCCATCATCAATAGAGATATTTGTCAAACAGGGAATTAAAATCCATTTATAATATGTATAGTTGTGATTATTTTTAATTTCTTAAGATGGTTGCTTATTTGTGCATAGATTAAACATAATTAAGTGATATATGGAAGAGTATTTTCCTAAAAATTGAGGTATTGTCTCAAGTGATGATTATATAAAAAAAATCTAAAATCTAAAATTTTTTGTATGAAAAAATTGTAAAATTTATGACTTAATGAGTTGATGTTGAATGTTAATCATCTAAAATATTTGTAATGTATTATTTCATATTTGTATTGACTCCTTTAAGTGTGGTTAAACATAATTTATGCTAACCCAATCTTTAATATAAGAGCTTATTTGATCTTTATTTGGTTCTAAATATAAGACCTTAACCACTTTGTCTATCATATTTATCTATTTTTTCTCAAAATAGTCCTTATAATAATGGTACTCATTGCAATACACTTGATTAGTAAGGATATTTTAGGAAAGACAACACTTATTTATTATAAATAACTAACATAACTAATTTTCTTAGTCTACTCAAATTAGTCAACTAACTCTTATATTAAGGACCGGAGATAGTACTTGTGATTGCTTTTGAAATTTTGGATAACTATTTATTAATTTGAAAAATTAAATTAAAATAAGATCTAAAAATTGAGAATAAATAAAAAAAAAAGATGGCGGGCTGGCTTGCCAACCTACTATGACAGATTAGGGTTGGAATTTTTTCAGCCCACTAAAATACATGTTACTCCAGCCTGTACTGCATAACCTGCAGGTTGTGGCGGGTGGCTTGTATTCCCAATTGTACTTGTGGATATAGTGCTTTGTTATAGATATTATATTTTGAAAAAAAACTTAAATCAAGTTACTTATATGTTAGATGAAAATTATTCACTTAACTTTAATAAAATAAGATGATGTTTGTTTTACAAGCTCCCTATGCAACGCATGGGGAAGCACGTGTTAGTATCATTAATAACTCATCCACCAAGCCAGCTCAAAATATGACTTATCATTGGCTCTAGACTCATTTTACTATTCATAAGTCGAATTACATATGCTTTGGGCTTTGTGTTAGTTGATTGTAATTAATCTCTTGCATTGGGCTTTACAAAAGACATATAGTAGTATCCTAATCTAAAACTTGTGTGATCTCTTTTTCCTACCTTGCCTCTCCCCCATGTGAGTACTCCTTGCTTCCTCCCTACCCTTTTTCCCTTTTCCTTGAGGCCCTCTACTCTCTCATGTCACTATCCCCCTTCTGCCTCCCTCGTCCTAATCTTATATTCAAAATTAAAAATCTTCTCCCACCAGGAAAGAGAAAGGGATATAAATAGGTACCTATGTGTTGACAGGGAAGCAAGATGCCGACTACGGTAGTGATAGAGAGGGAATAACGAGGAGGTTTACGGTCCTTTTTCTCAACAACGGACTCATCTTCCCCAGAATGCTAAAGAGGTTTGTAATCTTCCTCCATTCTTTCCTTTGTTTTGTTCTCTCCCTTCTTCCTTTTCCTTTGTTTTCATTTTGTAATAGTATCTTAATGAAAATGTTCTGACTATTTCATCCCCCTAACTTTTCATCATATCATAGATGACTCGGTTAAAGTTAGGGAAGGAAAGAAAGGCTAAGCAATATTTTAAGAACTAAAAGGATGCCATTGAAGCTGTTTAAAGCCATATTGATGTAGCTAAAGCACAACACAACTAAAGGTACCCCTTGAGTTATCAAATTATCCTCCTTGTGTACCCTTTATTTGCTATTTTCTTTTCATTAATTTTGCTTTTGTTTATTGTTCTTCAAATTGATTTTTACGATTGATCAAGCCATGAGAAATATCACTGTTAACTCAAGTGCACAAAAGAGAAAGGGGTGGCAGAAAGGTTAATTTTTTGATAAATACAATGTCAATAAGTTTGCCATATCTTGGACAATTTTCTCGTTAAACTACTAATTGTTTCAGAATTGCTGTTGTCCTATTCTAATATAATCTTCAACCCATATAATAAACTCAAGTTGAAGAATAAAAAGAAACCACACACTAATGATTTCAGTTTAGTAATAAACTATACATAAAGATAATAAATGCAAAATGCTATTAACTTAAGCTTTTTTAACAGCCCTTTTACTCCATCATTGGCATTACTTATTGTACATTGTGGTTGTCTAATTTATTTTACCAATCAATATTAAAAATGCAAAGATTATGGTTATCTATGATTAGCTTTTATTTACTATTTGTAGTATGTGGTCATATCACAATAAGGGAACATGGCCAACAATTCTCTAACTGGTAAGTTTGATATTTAATCCTATCTTTAAGATCTATTTCATGGCAAGTACTTTCAAGTCTCGAGCACAACAATTTTGAGTAGATCTTTAACTAGCCATTGGATGAAGACTTTAGTTATTTGAAACTTTATGATTTCCCCTCATTAAAATGATATCATCTAACCAACGATCATATCAATGATCAATCAGTGCACTTTAACCTGCCACCTTGCAACTAGATCTATTTGCCTTTTGCTTGACCTTTCTAAATGGCTCGTGTTTTGTAGCTCTTTACTTGATCTATCAATTACTCCATTTTCTTGATCAATGGTATTGCATAAAAACCTTGGTCATGCATATATAGCCATGTAGTGAGAAGCTAATAGAAATATGACACATGATAAGTAGACTTAAAATTTTGCTTGCAGATATATTGCCTTCATTCAACCTTTGCTCATTATTTCAATGTAGTAAAATGCTCATCATTTCAATGTACTTTCTAGCTGGCATGAATATAAGGGAGTATATGCCATTGAAACCATAGAATCAAATAGAGTATTGTGGTATCATGTTTTGAATCAATGAATGTGTATATTGGTAATCTATAAATATAATTTATAAATATAACTGGAGATAAAGTTAGAGTGCTAACTGCTCCAAATTAAAAACTATATATCGAATTCTTATGAATGCTATGAAACATTATTTTTGCATTCTCCCTTTCAACACAGAAGAAACCACATAAATAATAACAATGTCATCTTTATTGTTTGTGAAGTCCTGCAATTATATAGTAATTGTAAAGATCAACTTAACAAAGCATGCTCTCATTGTTAGATATCTCTTCTCCTCTTAAAGTCGTCTTAGGCTATGAGCTCTTATCTTTTGCTTAGGAAATTAGAAAATCGGATGTTTAAAAGGGGTGATAAAATGCCAATTGCACAAAAGTACTAATTAACGCCATAAAAGCAAAGTCAAGACATCCATGCCTTTAATGGAAGCTTATAATACTGATGAGTTTCTAGCCTTCCTATTACTTTTATATGATGCTCATTTGATTTTTTGTTTATGAAAAGGTTAAAAAGAAGGTGTGAAACAGTACAAAGTGCTTAGGTCAACCCAAAAACTACATAAAATGAGCAGGAAAGCAAGTCTGCAAATGTTTACTTTTTGTTCTCAAATATGAATTTTCAATACGCAACAAGGTTACCTTGGCTCTACTTCATTAGTTTAAAGTCCCCTTAGCATGTTTTTTTTTTGGTTGATACAAATAACAAATAAGGGTGTTGTCATTGTTGTTGGGTTGCATTTTTTTCATTCTCATCCCTTTACAGTTTTTGTAGTTCCCTTCCTTCCATGGTGCATCAAAAGTTTGGATAGATGAAAGATAAGCATGTAAGGATAGATGCTACTAGGGGCATTCACTAAAGCCACTTATTTGAAGCTTTTATGAACTTAACTAATAGTGAATATTATAGATAACCTTGAAATTTTGCTTGTAGATATAATGTCTTTCTTCTCCATATTTGATTGCATTGTCAAGAAAAGCTTATAGCCAGAAGAGTTCTAAAGATAGATGATTATGCTCAGTTAAAAAAAAAAAAAGGATAGCTGGTTATGCAGTATATTGAATAGAAGATTATGTTACTCTTAATTTGCACAATGTAGACAAAGATGTCTTATTTTCATACTTAAAATAGTTATGAGATGTCCTCAACCATTGGATCTTGTCTTATTTGCTTCCTTTGGCTGTGTTGCAGGTTTGATTAGATTCTTGGCTGTAATTCTGCTGAGCTGTCAAAACTTTCTGGTGCAACTGGAACTTATTTTGATGCTTCTATGAAATGATTGTGGTACGAAAAAGTGATGTCGTGGAGGTTACAAGGAGGCAGTACTAATTGGTGTTGTATTTGTTTTTAGTTGAGCCATACAATTTGAATTGATAGGGAAGGTTGCTTAAGACCATGCCGCATATGGCAATAGAAATTGAAACCAAAAGTATTAAAATTTGTTCCCCAACTTTCTGGTACTTTAAATCTTTGATTGTTTTGTCATTTTTTTCTACCATAATAAACAAGGGCATGGTCCAATTCTTTCTACCCATATGAAGTCAAATGCCTAAGAAATGTTTCATCAGTATAAAGGGCAATGATTCTCCCCCTTTCAGGATTCATTGTTAAGCTTTATGAGTTTTTTTTAAAAAAAAAGGAAAAGAAAAAACTTATCATTAAAGGCTTTTGTGAACTGGGATTTAGATTAATAATGAAGACATCTTTAGTGCATTGTTGTTTAATGCCTCCTTGTGCAGTCTTAATCCAAATATCTTTGTATTGTCCATTTGCTTAATGTGTTTATTATATGTTGTTATTCCATAATTAAGAAGCATAAAATGAAAAGTAAACAATTATAATTTATCAACTTCTCAAACATGAATGACAATGCTTACCTTTTCTGTCATCACTCGAAAATGTTGGTTCAAATACACTAGTATATCATTGTCACCAATACAATTAGGAAAAATGCAAATAAAGATTCCCAATATGTGAAATTGTGATTTGGGACTCTTAATTTGGAAAATGGCAAATAAAGACCCGATCCCATATTGCAAATATGAAATCTTGATGAAATGTTTGAAATACCCCTCGGCCAAGTAACAAGTTGACTATAAGAAATGACAAATTCACTTTAGCGAATGATAACTTCAGTAGACCAAATCACAATTTAGCTGAGGGTATGCTAAATGACAAGTTGACTATGGGAAATGACAAGTTCATTTTAGCGAATGACAACTTCAGTAGACCAAATCACAGCTTAGTCGAGAGGCATTTCAGACATTTCACCAAGATTTCACATTTACAATATGAGACCGGGTCTTTATTTGCTATTTTCTAAATTGGGAGTCCCAAATCATAATTTCACATATTAGGGGTCTTTATTTGCTATTTTCCTATAAAATTATGAAGTAAAGCTCACATTTTGTCCAAATGAATTATGAATCTCCTTATTTTAATGACAATTGAAGAAAATATAATCTCTAATAACAATATAAACTTTTTTTTTATGACAATGTGATGGTTTATCTAAAGTATTTATTATTTACCAAAATATTATAAAATCTTTAAAGATATGATTATTTAAACAATTTTTTATATAAAATTCTATATGTAAAAAAATGGCTTAGAAGTATAAATAATTAAATAAAATTTGTTAATTAATCATAATAGAAATAAGAGAGTGATTTCTTCAATTTCATCAAAAAATTTTAAACATCATAAAAATAAATTCTAATGAAATTGTTTATTATTTATTAAAATGTTACAAAATATTTACTTTTAACTTTCATTTCACATTTTTAACCAGATGGCAAAGGTATTTATTAAGCATACAATTATGTTTTAGGTATTTTTTTAACATAAAATTCTATTGCAAACAATTTTTTTTTTTAAGAAAAAACGTACGTACTGTTACAATGTCTAAATGTGATGGAACGTTGAAATGACAGAGGAAATGTTTTAGGAATTTTTAAACCTATAGTTTGAAGGTCTATTGCTGCCATAACCATTGTTGTGGAATCTCTCCATATTTCATGTAAGGTGTTTTTTTTCTCTTCAGATTTCTATGCCCATGCTGAGTAAATGTTTTTTGAAAAATATGAAGTATGAAATGTGCTGGGCTCTGTTAAAACATAACGAAGGACTCTCAATTGTAAATGAAAAATAAGGAAAAATAGGAAGAAAATCTACTGAATGCATATATATATTTAATAATCACTGTTCGGTCAAAGGCTGCTGTAGAGGAAAATTACAGCAATGAAGAAGAATTCAGAGAGAAGGGAAGAAGCTATTCAAAAAGGATAGAAGAAAATTTCCATAGAAAATGGAGAATCATAGCTATATTCATCGATATCGTACTCAATTCGTAACTTCTCTTTACATAGCCATTATCCTCCAAATCTTGATTGCTTCCATTACTTCTAGCCAAAACTTTTTGCCCCACTATTTGCAAGCCTCGGTCCATTTCTATATCATTGTGGAAAGCACTAGAATCCTAGACTACAAGTTGAAACTAATAAAGAAGGCATGCTAATTTCTTTTTTTTTTTTTTCCAAGAGAAAAGGCATGAAAATATTTGACTTAAAGATTAATGGAGGGTAATCTTAAGCAAACTTATGCTTGATGGTTTAATGAAAGTTTAAACTAGATAATTATGTTTTTAGAGACCCTTGTATTATTTCATGGTTGTAATATAACCTAATTTAAAACAATAAAAAAAACCCAGATACCATGTTTGTTTTTTGAGTTGGGACTAATTTTAAAAGATTTTAACCACAATTATGTGATAATTATCTTTTTTATTTTAATAAAAAATATTATAACTCCTGGTTTTATATAGAGAGAGAGGCGCTTTCACAACTTCTTAAGCTGAAATGGCTAGTAAGAGAAAAGGTTTCCTTTTTTTAGGATACTTTGGGAAATAGATCCAGTGAAAAAGGAGTGGGCCTTGTAGCTCAGAGGATTAGAGCACGCGGCTACGAACCACGGCGTCAGGGGTTCGAATCCCTTCTCGCCCACAACCGGCCAAAAAAGGGAGGACCTTTCTCTCTAGGGGTAGGAAAATCATGATCGGACATGCAAGTTATCTCTAATAAAACGATCTTCAGCAAAAGGTGACAGGCTAAGCTTCGCAAATGCCAAATAGTTTGGTTTCAATCACATTGTTAGGCTCGTAGGCTGGTGCAAAAAGATAAACATCTCCATTTTTATTTCATTTTTCCTTGAAGTTGACTTTGGTAAATGAGAGAAAACTTACTAGTGGTGAATATTTAAAAATAAAATGTTTTAGTAATTATGTAGTGATAGTGCCTAAAAATCATTCTATATGAGCAAAAAAAACTCAGCATTTTTAAAAAATTAATTGAATGGTCACTTGGTCATTACGGTATATGAAGATAAGATTACCCAGAATAATGTCTTTACACTATGGATACATTTGTTGAAGTCCTATGAAGGTAGATACACTGTAGTTGACTAATCTTATTAGCTAAGGGACTTGATCCACTAGAAAAAAATATTTGGTCTAGTGATAAAATTGAGATCTTTGAAACCAAAAGTATTTTGGGTTTTTTAAAGGTATCAACATATTTGATGTTAAATAATATATATATTATTTAGCTTGCCAACTCGTCCTGGCAGGCTCAAATAGGCATTTAGCCAACCCGCAGGCTCTAGTGGGCAGACGCACAACTAATGAATTAGCTTGTATTCATGACCCCAAAAGATCCTAACCTTTAAAACTTAACAAAAGATTTTAATTTCCCGTTTTAATGCATATAACCTTCCATTTACAAAATCATGATGGAGAATCTCATTTAGGGCTCCAGAAGCATGATATTAATATGAAGAGCCCAAGAAATTATGAAATCTTGTAGGTCCAAAGGTCCTTGTTTAAAATTAATTATTATGGTTCAATGATTAAAATACTCCTTATGTAATTTTAAAACTTATGGCCAAGAAGATTGGAACATGTGCTTTCTTGGTTCACCAAAATATTTGTGACCATTATGTTAAATGACCTTCTTTTTATAATAATAAAATTGTGAAGAATTATGAATTTGATGATAGATAACAAAACTTTAAAAATTATGTTTAATAGATCATATCAAATCAAGTGTTGAAGATGATGGAATTTAAATTTTAGCTTTATCCTTTACTTTATTATTCTCTTTGGAAAGAAATATTTATATTTTATTAAATAAAAGCAAAGTTCAAGAACCAAACTATCAAAAGGATCAAAGCCCAAGCAACAAAATCCTAACCCCAAACAACACTCCCAACACAAACCCCAACCCTAGGTCAAAGCTAGAAGGATCTTGTGTCATCACTACTACCACTGCTAGAAAAAAGAAGAACCACTAAAAACTATGTCTAAAATAGGGGATGAGGATTCATAGAACCACCCTAACAATCCTATCCCTTTTAACAAACCATCTGCTACCATGAGAGCAAACCCACCACCATGCAACTTCCATCACAGTGAAAAAACCACTGCTAGTAACAATGACACCATCTTAGTCTAATAAAACTCCAACCATCGCCCTCAAACTTTCCCAGATCCAAAGCCATCAAATCTGAGCAGAGAACCAGCATCCCATTGACAACCATACTAGAACAAGGTACATGGATCTAGAAAATGTATCGAATTGGAGCCTTCATGAAGAGATAATGAAACCTTGAGAGTCATCGATCTTCTCATAGCTTTTCATCCAACGTGGCATTACTGTTAGTGGCCGTATTGTAACATCCTTATTTTTATACCCATAATTTAATTAAATTTATAAATAAATATCTTTTAGTATCAAATTCATAGAAATTTAAATATAGGTAAATTATTTTTGAATTAATCATGATTGTCTATGTGTGAATGTGTGTGTGTGATATTACAGAAATAAATAACTATAGCACAATATAGAAGTCCCACATCGACTAATTACTAGAATGAGAGAGCCTGAGGAGCCTATATATAGGAGGTGGTAGGTGAAGTTTGGAGTGAGTAAACAATTTTCATACATCTCTGAGGCAATCTCAGAAAAATGCTAGTTTTGAGTTTGTTAACCGTTAGATCAGACTACAATTGGTCAGCCCATTTGGGACATCTAAATCGTCAATTTCAACAACTGGATCATCAATCCAATCTCTAAGTTCCAAGTTATTAGGTATATTTTCAATTTTCAACTTATTTTTTCAGATTTGGTAGATAAAGTCCTGAATAGTAAATTACCGTTTTTAAATTTATTCACCGTTAGATTGAGCCATAATTTGGAGAATAGAATCATGATAGATATAAAATTAAATTAAATTATCAAATCAATATTTTAACTTTTGTAGTGAGAATAACCTAGCTTGCATTAAATTTATTCATCTAAGTCCTTCAAAGATAGAACATAGATTATAAATTAGGGTTTTTCTATCTATGTTATGAATTTGATGATTCTAACGAGATAATCCAATAATTAAAGGATATTTAAGTTAAGAAAAATTTAGGAAATAAGTCTAAATCATATATATATGTTCTCACTCCAAACCTTAGAAAAATGCCTCTTGAGTTAGAATTCTTAGTAAAAGTTGAAGCTTTTAGAGGAGGAGTTAGAGGCTAGGATTTTGTGAGTAGCTTACTCTAATACAATAGAGATAACATTTTAATTTTATTTGTAGATATAAACCCTATTGTGGTGTTTTCAAAGTTGCACCTTAATTGTATTTGACTGTTAGCTAGGACACCAAGTAACTAAATTTCTATCTGTTACATGCTCTAGTATGAGGTTAGGGAGTGGTTTTATAACCAATTTTTGTATACATATATTATTTTTTGTATGAATTGTCTTAGGGGATGCTATTTTGAAAAAGATTAAAATCGTTTGTGTTGTTAGAAATTAATGATTATTATTGAGGTATTATTCTGGAATTCGGTTAATTATGCATATAAATATGTTATTGTGAACCTTATGTATCTAGTTTAGATGGGGGAAGGAGATGACTGGAGTTACTAAGATTTATATACTTGCCACATGGTATTGGCCTCCATAAGGAGCTTTATGGTTGGCCTCTATTCTTGTCCCACTAGTTCTCTAAGGGATTGCGACACCCCACTAGTTCTTCGAGAGGGAAACCATGATCCACTAAGTGCTCTATAGACATTGGCAAGCTTGTGAGAGTAGCCAATCATATGACAAGACTTAGCCCATGGGTTCAGTCAACAGAAATAAGGAGGAGATAAAGTTGGATTTGGGAGTTATATTTGCATGTTTAATTTGAATGATTCCTAAGTTACCATCTTATGGATAAGATAACAGTTATATTATTTTTTAGATTGATCAATTCCTGAGTTACTATCTTGTGGATAAGATAGTAGTTATATTATTTTTGAGATTGACCAAGATATTTTGAGACTGGCTAATAAATATGGTAAATATATTCTAACTGCTAAGTGAAAATATGTTTGTTTCAAAAAAGCATATTCCCCAGATACCTCATTAGCCCATGCTAGTATGTATGATAGGTAGGGATTTAGTTATTGAGATGTTTCCTCACTCCCGTTGTTTTACCATTTTCAGGAAATAATACGTCAGCAGGACCTTCAAAGAAAACTCCTGAGGCTTAATAGCTATAGCTAACCATGTAGAGGTTTTGGGCTTTACTTTATGTAATCTTTTAGTATATTGCTACATATTAGGACTGCATTCATTTGGAACTTATTTTACTTTATCATACTTTTATGTTGTTTGCCTTGATTAATGTATTGCACCTTCTATAGTTAGTTTATTTTGTCTGGACACTGGCTTGGAGTGCTGGTAGTGGGCTTGAGGCCCTTAGGTTGAATGTGATGGGATTATTTGTGGATCTACGATGTGATAATGGTAATTTATTAAGTTTAGTCTTTGTTAATGTCAATTGAGATAGTCAAATATGAACTATTGTTATAATTTATCAATCAAGGGTGTGCTGTTTTATAACTAGGCTAGCTATGTCTAATCTTTCCTAATGTGGGTTGTATGTGAATGTGCTATATGATAATGCATGTTGATTACAAATGATAAGTTATTTTTTTCCCTAACCATGATAGCCTAAATTGAAGTTGAATGCCTTTCTATCATGGTTAGCTCTGTAAAGATGTGATTGCTTCTAAATAACCGTGATAGACTATGTCTATTGGTTTTATTCTTTTCTATCGTGGTTAGTTCTAATTAGGTAAGTGACGACCTTACACATATCATTTTACATTTGACAAGCACTAATAAGAAAGAGAGGAAAACAAAGAAAGAAAACCAAACCCTTAAAATTGAGAAACCCTAGCCAAACAACCTTCTCTTTGGCAAGGCGCCAGAAAACTAAAGCATATTCACACAGGAAAGGAGTAAAGGAGAGCTCTCATGAAGGAGAGAATATGAAGAGTATTAATTTAAACTATCCTTTACTTTATTTACTTGTAATGGTAAATAGTTTATGTATAACTCAAATGTTTTCTCAATGCTCTTAGTTTATTCATGCCAAATGATTTGATGAGAAAAATTAGTTTCGAAATTGAGGTCTGTCTATTATGTCATATTCGTCTACTCATCGCATCATTGAGGATTCGTTTAATGAGCAATATTTGTCTAATATTGTTCTATTTGAACTAATGCTAATTTCTGGAAACTCATTCTATTCATCTCCTAAAACCATTCATTGACTCATGTTCAAGGCTAGTACAATTGTTTTGTTTTCAATTTGCTTATTCATCTATTACAATATATTTGAATAATCTACTCTGAAAAATTCTTAGGAAAAGAAGTAAATTTAGGAACCATAAAGCCAAGTTGAAAATAAAAATTAACCCTAATGGCTTGTTTGCGAGAGTCTTTTCATGTCTAGGGCTAATAATATTGAAATTAGGAACCATGTTTTCATCCCTTCCAAAAGCAACTTCATTGCCAAAATTTAAAATAAATTTAATAGACTCTATGCCCGTTGATTATGTAGTAATATAGTGGAACATAGTGGTCTTTTGGTCTTGTAGAGTAATTACCAAATGCTTTGCGAATTTAATGAAAATAAGTCTTGTCACAAGAATTTTAATGTGATTTTCCCATGTTAAACAGAAGTTGACAAAAACTTTGTCTTCTCTTGATTATTTATGTTCTTAAAGTGGTTAAAGTTAAAATCTCTGCCCAAAATGTGTATTTTCCTAGTGGGTACGTTACTATTATATGTGCAAAATTTATATCAAATGTTGCATTAGGCATTCACTTATATGCTTACAAATGTAAATGGATAAAAGTTTACTCGATGGTGTTGCTAGTATAAGCTTGTTGACTTATGAATGATCCATTTGGATTGGCAGTGAAAAAAGTAGCTTATTTTTAATATAACTTAGAAAAGTAAGATTGGATAAATGTTAAATTGGGTAAGGTGAATTGTATTTGGATTGGAGTTTTAAAAGGTTAGTTTATAAAAGTAAGATTGATAAAAAGTTGTTTGGATTATGATTGCGTAAAAATAAGTTTGTTTGTAAAATTATCAAAATGGGTATGAGTTTTAATAAATAATGAAACATGATTAAAAAAATGATTTTACATTATACAATGAATTTAAATTAATTTAATATGAAGAAGTGAAATTTAATGGGTGAATTAATTTTTAAAACTTTAGAGAAATCATAAAAAACTATTTTAAATATAAAGTGAAACATGATTTAAAAAACATGAATTTACATAATACAATGAATTTAAATTAATTTAATATGAAGAAGTGAAATTTAATGAGTGAATTAAATTTTAAAACATTAGAGAAATCATAAAAAAATTATTGTAAATATAAAGTGAAACATAATTTCAATGGATAAAAAATTTTTGAACTCTAATTCATCGTATTGTAACAACGTGAAATGAAATAATATTACACAATTAATTAACTAATAAGAGATGGATAATTTGGTCTCTAATTGCATCACGGATGCGATTCATATGTGATGAAAACTGTGATATTACATTTGAAGATGATGGTTGACCAACTTCAGCCTAAGCATGTTCACCAACTATATTACTATTTTCAGCTTCTACAAAAAAGGTGTCGAAGCTTGAATGTCTCCTCATAAGGTTATGAATAGCCATTGTTACACAAACCATGTTCATTTGTGTTTGGAACTTGTAACTATGCATATTTTGTAAGATTGAAATCTATTCTTCCAAACACCAAATGTTCTTTCTATTGTGCACCTTAAAGTGAAATGATAATAAGTGAAGGCTTCATTACTATTTCGGAATCCTACTTGTTGTTGGAAGTCTAGAAGGTGGTAGCGCTCATATCTGTACGAACCTAGATATCCATTTGGTGTTGGGTATCTTGCATCAACCTAGTAATATTTCCCTACTGATTCATGAAATAATTTGTGACATTGTGAAATTAATAAAAATATAAAATAATTAAAAATTAGCTTAATTGAAGCTTATAAATATATACCTGGAGGTGGATGAGGGAAATTTAGAGTTGAATTTGTAATAGCATTGTCAAATACACAAGCATCATGTATGAATCCCTCCCATCCTGCCACACAAAAGTGAAACATGTATCCCAATCATATACGGCCATGACATTTTGTGTTGGAATTCCCTTTCTGCCAATAAATTTGTCTCGTTTTGTAGCAGGGACAACACACGGTATATGAGTGCCATCAATTGCTCTGATTGCATCCTTAAAAAGTGGATAATAATGTGGATCATCCTCAATTTTTCTGTGAGTTTCATGAAATGTAGGATCTACAGGTCAAATAAGTTCCCTTGATAGATTAAGACAAGCTTGCAGTACATTGTAAAACTACCTATTTACCGTTTCCCCTGAACATTGAAATCGTTTTTAGATCATCCTATTACATTGTACATGCAACCGTGTTTAAAAACATTGCAATCATTTTTTCAATTCCTATGTACTTAGACTTCCGTAAACCATGTTCCTCCAATTTAGCACATAAGAGGTGGAAAACATATTTATCCACTCTAAACATTTCATGATATCGATCATCGTGACCCGCCAAAATGCCTTCGACACATAAATTTCCTATCTGCTCACTAGTTCTGTAGGGTTGTTTAAACATGTACATTTCACAATAATGACCCACCAATGCACCTACTACTTCATATTGTGTTAATTCATTATTAATCATGGATAACCATGTTGAATGGCCATCTACATTCCCTTCATTCCACTATGAATCATTATTCCAATTCCCCAAAGTATCTTCATTCCATAGTGAGTTATCATTCCAATTGGCCATTGTATAATTAACCCTGTAATTGTAGTCAGGAGAAAGGGTAAGCATTATAACTAGCAACTAAATATTTTTCATACTATAAACAGATAAACCAAATACATAAATGACAAGTCAAAATTATCGTAAATATATTACATACTGATTAATTAAGGTCTTATAATAGGCCACATCAGTTCATGTTAAAACACAAATCAATTCAAGTTAACAAGTACAATAGCAATAGTGAAATTAGTAAATCCTAAATTCCAGGTCCCTTCCATGTGTCTGGGTCTTGTACTGCCGGTATCAACCACCTCAACAACTTGCGTTTATTATGCATAAATATTATATAAGCTTACCTAGCCCACCTTAACCGCATAAGCATTTTAGCACATGCATGATATAGTTTATTATCATCATTAAGCTCTTCAAGGTTAGCTAGGTGTGCCTAAACTTTGTCACTTGAGTGGGGATCGTCGTTCAAGATTACTACTCGCTGCTCAGAACCAGCTACTATGACACTAAAGCTATCAATAATTTTAATAGAGGCAACAATTTTTTTTCCTTGTTCACATCAAATGTCTCACCCCTTTTCCTCTTTCTATAGCTTCCCGAACCACCTAGTCCACTACTCGTGGGGTTGTTTAAGTTACAACTAGCCAAGTCATCTGTTATCCCTGCATTGGCTATTAGCCTAACACCAAAATTTTCATCTTTATTATCCCCTGACCCTTCCTCTTGGTCCAAAAAGACTCTATAAACATTCTCCTCCTCTTCTGTGTCAGTCTGTAGGGCATGTATTGGCTGAGACTATGAGGCTGATGGTGCGTACATATAGTCTCCTAAAGCCATAACATCTTTGAGTATTTTCATCAAATCTGATGCAAACATTAACTCTGATGTCTAAATTTCTTGAAATCGGGGTTCACTTACATTAACAGAATTAGGCAGAATCAAAAAATGTCTAAACTGATATTCGAAATTAAAACTCAACCAACAAAAATAGTTAGCAGTAATTTTCATTGCTACCACTCATTAAAGGCCAACACCCTATTTGTGGTTATATCATAACTAATGCCGGTCTCTCTAGACATCAGTGATTCCCATAACTTCCAATCTTTTCTCAATATGTCAAATCTAGTCTTCAGTTGTTTCCTATCATAATTTTTCCCGCTCCTTTCCTTAAAATTGTTTT
Organism: Neltuma alba; assembly: GCF_004799145.2. Classification (NCBI taxonomy): domain Eukaryota; kingdom Viridiplantae; phylum Streptophyta; class Magnoliopsida; order Fabales; family Fabaceae; genus Neltuma; species Neltuma alba. The sequence continues at coordinate 22,893 of NW_021634376.1, read as the reverse complement.
CAATTTTAGTCCAACCAGCCCTTGTAAATGATATTCCTTATCATTTCTTTTGCAATATTTGCTCAGTACAAACATCGATTGGAATTTTAGTTGTGCAAGGATCCCATATCGCCTTTCCTTTATCGTTTTCCATTTCTCTATGAAATGCAAAGCACAAAAAATGTTCATGTAAAAGCTATATTATGTAAGAAATAAGTTGTACCCAAATAAAAATATATGTTACTTGCATAGTCTGCTCACCTAAATTTCAGAAGAAATCCTAAGACATAAAGAATTCCAAACATTGCGTGTTATTTTCTTTTTGCATTTCAAATATTATTATCTAACAAATAACGATAATATTTTATCAAGTAATAAAATATACCTTATATGCCATATATCAAACATTATTTCAAGAGTAGCTTTCAAATTCATCATACATGGTTTTGTTCAAAGACAGCATGCCCACCTTAATTGAAATGTGTAGTTTTTTTTCAAACTTTTCATTAAAAAAGAAAGGTTTGCAAATTATTTGAATACAATTGAAAAACCAACATCAACTTTGGTTTTAATTTTATATATGATATTGATAAATTTATATTAATATCAATTGATGATTCACATTAATGATGATTGTTAAAATTCTTTTTTATTTATTTAAATTGTATAAAATCTCAATTTCTACCATTGAATTTTATATTTTCTATTTCATTCTATTGTTTTAAAGCTTAAAAAACAAGCCTTATTTTCAAATGAAGGCTGCTAAAGGTAGATCGGACAGTGTATTCCATTAGGAGGCTAAGATCTCCACTCACAGCTCACATGCACCGATAGACGGCGGTGACCTCAGTTGGAGATAGCGACAGCAACTCATCCAACAGCAGAGAGGGGTCATGGGTCAGCTCTAGTAAAAAAAAAACAGAGTGAATAATAAGGGAATAATGGTAGGAGTGAGAGAAAAATAAAGGGGAGAATAATTCTGACACACACAACAGTCCATAAGCTCTTCAAATAAGCTCCCTCCCATAGTTTATTTTCAAACGCATAGTTGTCCAGCTTGTGGCCCTCAAGCTCAATAGCCCATAAGCTGTGTCAAACAGGATCTGATTTTTCAATCAGGCTTCTCCTCAAAATAAGTTGTGCTAAACAGGCACTGAATATTGCTTATGTGGTTGGGTAAGAATTTGCTGATGTATTTGCCATGGCTACATCTTGAAAACACTATTTGTCAACTTCTAAGTATTAGTATATTCCTTTGGGAAAATTGCAAATAAAGACCTTTGAAAATATAAAATAACAATTTGGGTACTTCAATTTACAAAATTGCTGTGAGAGACCGGGTCTCAAGTATGAATTATGAAATGTAAGGAAAAAGACTAAATTGCCCTTCTTCTCTTTCTTCCATCATCTTATCTTCTTCTCTTTCCCACTGCGGTCCAATCCAGGAGTTCTCTCTTCCCTCTCCTTCTCTTTCTTCCATCACCTCATTTCTTTCTCTCTTCCAGTGACCTCAAGGCTCTACGTGGGGTGTGTGAGTTAGTGGGGATTTAGTTTAGGGAGCATGGTGGAGCGATTTTATCGATTAAGGAGAGAGATTTTTTAACTGGGAAGATTAATGGAAGGGTAATGCTCAATGGGGGCTAGAGTTATGGGGATTTATGAATGAGAAATTCTGGTAAAAATTGGATCGATGACAAAGTATAGATCCCCATTGCTCTGTCACTGCATCCAACTACTTTCCACTTAAGTTCCACTGTGACAAGCAAAGTGAAGATGAATTCAAGGGGTGGGTGGAACTATCAATTTCACGCGCGTGTTGAAGAGCTTGGACACAGGCCTTCTCCCATTGCACGAAATATTAACATGGAACAAAGAGAAGGGAAAGCACATGTGCGGTTTGGTTGGGAGAATTGGACTGACCCCTTCACAGTGTTGCTCAATCACAGAAGCTCGAATGGGGTTTTGATTGCAAGATTGGGCCCGCCCTTCGATGGATGCTGCTAGGTTGGGAAGAATGATATGAGATTGGGGCATCCTAGATCTGCGACCATGAAAACGATGATGAGCAATATTTTTTTAGCAACTATAGGGAAAGAATCAAAGCGGAGGAGCTTGGGCACCTAAGATGGTGTTTTTCTTTCCCTTGGTTTTGTTCCCTTGATTTTAGTTTTGCTTCTTTCTCCCCCTCACATTACAGGATCTCTTCTTTTTTTCTTATTTACTCATTTCAACAGAGAAATTAAAATTATATGAAAACCTTATCGAAACTTGTTATTAGTCTTACTTAACTTGTCATTTACCTAATTGAACTTGTCATGAATCCTATCTCAGAAGTGCTTACTATCAAGGAAATCTGCAAATTCTGATTTTAACAGAGAAATTTAAAATTGTGTCAAAACCTTATAAGAACTTGTCATTAGTCTTACTTAACTTGTCATTGGCCTAACTGAACTTGTCATTTTATAAATAAATGTGGAAATTCAGCTATTTTAACAGAAAATCTCAAATCTGTATGAGTAGCTTATCAGAAGTTGTCATTGGTCTTACTTAACTTGTCTTTTCATAAATAAATGTGAAAACTCAATCATTCTAATAGAGAATCTCAAATTTGTATGAAAACCTTATCAGAAGTTGTCATTTGACTAACTGAACTTGTCATTTCGTAAAGAAATATAAAAATTCTGTCATCTTAATAGTTTAAGCTCAAATTTGTATGACTAGATTATCAGAAGTTGTCATTCGACTTATTAAAGTTGTCATTAGCTTTACTGAAGTTGTCATTCATCCAAGAATGTGAAAATTGTCATTTTAATGCACAAACTTAAATTCCTATTAAATGCTTATCAGAACTTGTCACTTGTGTTACTAAACTTGTTATTCATCTTAATAAACTTGTCATTGGCATCTCATTGGCATTACATCAACACTTGTTATTAAAAGTTTGCAATAGGAAATGACAAGTTTGTAATAAAAAAATTATAACTCTGCAATAAGAAATAACAAGTTTATAATAGGAATTACAAGTCTGCAATATGGAATTACAAATCCACAATAAGAAATAACAAGTCTGCAATAGGAAATAACAAGTCTATAATAAAAAATAATAAGCCTGAAATGAAAAATCACAACTCTGATATAGGAAATTACAAGTCACAACAGAAAATAACAAGTCCAAAATAGAGAATTATAAGTCTAAAATAGAAAATTATAGGTCTAAAATAGGAAATTATAAGTCTCTAATAGGAAATAACAAGTCCAGATAACCATCTAACATCGATGACATCAAAGCTAATTTTGAACATTTCTTGACAATATTAGGTCCAAGCAATCATCTGATAACTGCATTCATGGATAAAGGAACATATAATTATCATTTGATAACATATAATTGTCTGAATGAGGGCATGTTATTGGTAGGCTAGGCTTCATTCACTTGTTTCTCAAAATGCATCCTCTTCAAACCCTGCAACAAGGATGTTAAGAGTTGTTAGCTTATACTTGAAAGGCTTGGATTTCAACTTTTGTGCTTCTCGTTGGGCTGATTGATTATTTGTTCATCCCTTTCTAACTTCAGAGATAAAAGACGTTGGGACCCAAGCGGGTGCTTCACTTGCTTGGTTGAAAGAGCTAAAAAAAAAAAAATCCTACCCACCCATAACTCAGCACAAACACAAATGAAATCTATTCGATGTATTGCCTTAAATACTTAGTTGAAATGCTTAGTTGAAAGAGAAGGACGAAGCGGGAGAGAGGAGAGAAGGATATGGGTTTGTGAGAACGAAGCAGAGGAGGATATGTGAAGCCAGTGGATATTTTTGTCTTTTAATCAACATTTCATAATTGCAAATTGGGACCGGGTCCTCTGCAGCAATTTTTCAAATTCAGGGTCCCTGGTTGCCATTTTATATATTGGGAGGTCTTTATTTGCAATTTTCCCTATTCCTTTCCTATGAGACTTGTTTCTATTTGTAAGAAATATTTAGAGGACGTCTTAATTTTTTTGTTAATTTTTTATTATGTTCCCCTTTAATTACTCATTTTAATATCAATATATTTTTTTATCAAACAACCTTCAAAACATTACTCCCTCTTTCATTCACACACTTTTCCTCTATAAATAAGGGTATTTTGAGGGGAAAAATTAGTTTTTTAAATATATTTATTGTTTGTAACTAATTTTAACTAACTTTTTTAATCAATATAATTTGATCTAATATTTCTCATTAAAAACAACAGAGGGAGTATTAAGTAATTCTTATGGGGAATCTTGAGCAATTGGGTGGTGGGTTGTGTGGACTCCTTGGGATTGTGTAAACAATGGTAAGGGACCTGATATGAATTCTTGGAATTAATAGTTGACTCTTGCAACAATAAATTTTATAATTTAATTAATGTAGAAGATGATGAGGATTTATAAGAACCTTTAATTACTCAAGTGGGTAAGATGACGACGATTTAAGCAAAACAAGTGGTTTATATTACATCAACAAGTATCACATGTCTTTTATATATCAATATTGTTTTCATGAGATGAAAGCGACAAATTAACAACTACAATTTGATAGGAATAGCTCTTAAAGGTTGAGCTTTATGCAAAGTAATCCTATTGTTTTAACTCATATCCATCTCTTCTAGCTCTAACCCATATGGGAGCTTCCAATCAAAGTGATATATAAGAGAGGCCAACATAAAGCCAAGAGCCCTAGAAGCCAAGGGCAAGTCAGGCACATCCTCCTACCAGTACTAAAAGGAATAAACTCAAAATTGTTGCCCTTAAAATCAATCTCACTTTCCAAAAACCAAACTAAGGCCTTCCTATATGCTTGGGTCTCTTCCCATTGCCCACACATTTGTAAGAATCTGTGCATTTTTGGGCACTAAAAAGCCAGATAACTTTACATCATAATTTGCTTCGTGGGGTAGTAGAAATGGTGCTGGTGGGTGTAGTCATAAGTTCTCTTATATTACAGCTTGCAAGAAAGGTAACTTTGAGACCATCAACTCATTAAGTTGCACACTGTTTTTATGAAGAAGTTGTTGGAGTTCTGTTTTGGCCTTTGCCATTTTTTTTTGGGTTTCGTATTAATTCTGCCATTGCCCATTCTAATGTGCTTGATGTTGTGTCAGTCCCTGCCAAAAATAAATCCTGAAATAATATCAAGCAATAATGAATAAACACAGTTGAGTATTAAACATGTACATTTATTTTATAAAAAAAATTCACTTTCAACATGACAAAAATCATCATTAAAAGTCAAAAAGTCATTTTTAAGGTTTTGAGCGTAGGCAAAAAGTTGTTGATTTAGTAGTTATCAATAAGTCGATGCTCAAAGTGGTTACTGAAAGTCTTTTTTTTTCCCCTTGCAATGCTATATATAAAGGTAAACTTCCCTCTAGTATTATTTTCAAAGTGAGTTTGGGAAATAAAAGCTGGGAATTTAAGCAAATTTATTTTGGAGACGAAATATTCAAATTAAATATACTCACTATGAATAAATGAAGAACGTCAACACGACTCAATTATGAAGAATCATCTTGGATGATATCAAGTAACGAATCCAACACATCATTGTAATCTTTGGACTCCATGTTCGAACCTCTAAAACCCAATCTCTCTTCCAAAATATTTTCAAAAAGCGCATATAACTTTTTACAGTAACCTCTCATCCTTGCACGAACGCATTGTAGATCCAGAAAACTGTTATGAATGGGCCAAGTGGACAACCGGATTTGGGTTCGGATAATAGCAGTGGGCCGCAAATGACTAATGAAGATGGTTAATGGCTTTGTAGAGGCACCAGGGTCCGTAAAGCCACGTGGAAGGTGAGAGAGAATGAGGCATAAATAGGAGTGGATGGACAGAAATCGGGCAAGACGGATTTTATGAGAATTTTCCCCCTGTCCTTTCTGTTACTATCTCTGTCATATTCCCCTTTCTGTTATTCTGGATTTTCGTATTATTTCTTTCCTTGCATGCTTACGGTTATCTGTCAGCTTTTTTTTTGTTATACCGGCTGCCCTTGCATGACGCCGAAGACTCTGTAATGCACTCGCATCACCGTATGAATAATACAGAGTAGCATATTTCAGCATCACTCTCTTTTGCATTTATCATATTTTTTGCATTCGTATCATTTGGTGCTTTCATTCTGCTTCATGGCAGAGAATACCCGACTTCAGACTTTGAACGCAGAACTGCAACGTCTGGCGGAGGCTTTTTCTGAGTCTGATCATGCATACGCTGCTCGTATGGCGACTGTGGAATCCGCAATGACAGCTAATACATCTCGCCTTCAAAGCCTCGAACATTCCTTGGCCTCCCTTTCTCGCTCTGTGGATGCCTTAACAAGAGGATTTGAAACTTGGTCGCATTCGACCTCTCTGGTTGGCTCCTCTGGCTCGTCTGCGACGCACTCCTCCTTTGGTCGTCATATCAAGCTTGATCTTTCGAGATTTGACGGCACAGATACCTTAAGTTGGTTATTCCAGGCTGAACAGTATTTTTCATTTTATCAGATTCCAGATGACCAACGCATTACGGTTGCTGCTGTGCATTTCGATGGCTCGGTCGTACCATGGTTTTAGATGATGCAGAAAACCAATCAGGTTCCAACTTGGCGAGCTTTATCCCTGGCACTTGAAACGCATTTTGGACCCTCACAATTTGATTGCCCTCGCATCCAGCTATTCAAGATGGTACAAACGGGTACTGCAACAGACTTCTATACGTTGTTCATGGCAATGGCCAATAGGGTTGACGGGTTGTCAGATGAAGCCCTGCGGGATTGCTTTTTGAGTGGGCTTAAACCAGAACTCCGCAGTGACGTCCTGGCCCAAGAACCTCAAACATTGAGTAGGGCAGGCGCCTTAGCTCGTCTCTTTGATGAAAAGTCGATCATTAATAGACCAGGTTCAAAGGTTATGTCCGGGTCTACTGTCCACCATTTACCTAAGACTACCAACCCTACAGCATCGTCTACTGCTCCCAGTGCTATCAAACCATCCGCTGGTCTCCTTCCGAAACCTGCACTTAAACCGTCCCCTCCAATACGACGACTGACGGCGGCGGAAATGCAGCTTCGACGGGAGAAGGGTCTTTGTTACAATTGTGATGAAAAATTTAGTTGGAATCATAAGTGTCCCAACCGGCAATATTTACTGCTGCAAGTTGATGAAGAGGAAAGTTCTAAAGACCTTGATAGCCCGCCACCTTTGACATCAAACGACACACCACTGGGCGATGGTGTTGAAGCGACGGTTCCCCATGTCTCATTCCATGCCTTTCATGGCTCTACTAATCGTTCCACAATTCGCTTTGCTGGGTCCGTCAAGGGTACTACTGTTCAAATCTTATTAGATGGCGGAAGCTCAGATAACTTCATCCATCCCCGTATTGTCTCACACCTCAAACTACCCCTGCATTCATCTTCTGATAGGGTTATGGTGGGTAATGGGCAATTTATGAAGGGCGAAGGCATGGTACAGGATTTCATTGTCAATATCCAGGGTCACAATATTCATCTGTCTGCCTATGTTTTACCTATCGCAGGTTCAGATTTGATTATGGGCGCTTCGTGGTTAGCGACTCTGGGACCCCATATAGCTGATTACAGTACAGCTACTATTAAATTTTATCTAGACGGGGAATTCATTACATTTAAGGGATATCAGTCATCTAAACCATTGCCCCTGCAGCTCCATCACATGCGACGATTCCAATCCATTGATGCAGTACAAGACTGTTTTGCTCTCATGTGTTTTTCTATTTCTGCTGATGACTCTATTCAATTTCCTTCTCATCTCCCACAGGATTTGTTGTAGTTACTGCGAGAATTTGAGACAGTTTTTACAGAACCTACCGGCCTACCACCACCTCGTTCCCATGATCACGCGATTCCGTTACAGAATGAGGTTCAAGCAGTCAAGGTGCGGCCATATCGTTATCCTTTTAGCCAAAAAGGAGTTATCGAGCAAATGGTGAATGATATGTTGACTCGTGGCATCATTCAACCCAGTACAAGTGCCTTCTCTGCCCCTGTCTTGCTCGTTAAAAAAAAAGATGGTACCTGGAGATTTTGTACTGATTACAGGGCCCTAAATGCGGTGACCATAAAGGATTCCTACCCAATTCCAACAGTGGACGAATTGCTTGATGAACTTCAAGGTGCTCACTTCTTTACAAAACTCGATCTTCGTTCTGGCTACCATCAGATATTAGTGAAGCCTGCTGATCGACATAAAACCGCTTTTCGCACTCACCATGGGCTGTATGAATGGCTTGTAATGCCATTTGGACTCACCAATGCCCCAGCCACTTTTCAAGCCCTTATGAATGACATTTTTCGACCTCATCTCCGTCGATTTGTCTTGGTTTTCTTTGATGATATTTTAATTTACAGCACGAGTTGGGCATTACATCTAGAGCACCTACGGATAGTTTTAACTTGCTTAGTGGAGTATCAATTATTTGCCAAACTATCCAAATGTAGTTTTGCCTGTGACCGTATTGAATACTTGGGACATGTGGTTTCGCTAAATGGTGTGGAAATGGACCCGGTTAAAATTGTAGCAGTTCAAAATTGGCCAGCTCCTTCTACTATGTCCCAGCTGCGAGGTTTTCTTGGCTTTACAGGGTACTATCGACGGTTTATCCAAAATTATGCTCATATTGTAGCACCTTTAACAAATTTACTCCAGAAGGATGCGTTTCAATGGACCCCTACGGCTCAATTAGCTTTTGACAGATTGAAGCAAGTTTTATTATCAGCCCCGGTACTGGCCCTGCCTAATTTTTCAAAACCTTTTATCATCGAGGTTGATGCCTCCGGGTCTGGGGTTGGAGCAGTGCTAAGTCAGGATAACCATCCTATTGCGTTCTTTTCAAAGAAATTGTCACCCAGGATGTGATCCCGTTCTGCCTACGCCCAGGAATTATATGCTCTAACTGAAGCGGTCTCTAAATTTAGGCATTATTTGGTGGGACATAAATTCATCATTCGTACAGACCACCAAAGTTTACGGCATCTCTCCGATCAGATCATTCAAACTCCGGAACAAGAAGCTTGTCTCCCGAAGCTGCTGGGCTATGATTATAAAATTGAATACAAATCAGGAAGATCTAATGTTGCTGCTGACTCGCTTTCACGGTCACTTATGGCTATTTCTTGTGTCACTAATGATCTGTTCACTCAGATCCAAGCAGCCATTATTGCCTCCACAGAAGTTCAAGATTTAAAACAGAAGGTTTTATCTAACACAAGCTCTGACTCTGGGTTTAAAATAGTTGATGGGCAATTATTTCATAATCAAGGGCTCGTCCTTCCTTCAGAAGATAAGGACCTCCTTCAAATCATTCTTCGCGAATTTCACGGTTCGAAAGTGGGAGGGCATAGTGGCATTGTTCGAACCCATGCCTGCATAGCTGCTGAATTCTGGTGGAAGGGAATGCGCAATGATATTAAGAAATTTATTGCTCAATGCCACATTTGTCAGCAAGCTAAATCCTTGTCTTCTCCACCTTATGGCTTACTACAGCCGCTACCTATTCCATCACAGGTTTGGGAAGATATTTCAATGGATTTTATCACAGGACTTCCTACATCAAAAGGCTTTACGGTGATCTTTGTAGTGGTTGATCATTTGTCTAAATTTGGCCACTTCTTACCCCTCAAATCATCTTATACTGCTGAATCGGTTGCTGCCACTTTTATTGAACACATTGTAAAATTACATGGCTTTCCTCGATCCATTGTCTCAGACCGTGACCGGGTATTTACCAGTGCTTTCTGGCAAGCTTTATTTAAGATGCAGGGGACCTCTTTATGTATGTCATCAGCATACCACCCACAAAGTGATGGCCAAACAAAGGTTCTTAACCGGTGCCTTGAGATGTATCTACGGTGCTTTGTCCACCAACAACCTCGCTTATGGGTCACCTATCTACCTTGGGCACAGTACTGCTACAACACATCTTTTCATACTTCAGTGGGAATGACACCCTATAAGATAATGTTTGGGAGGAACCCTCCCTTACTAATACGACTGGATCAATCTGAAGCTACTCCCCTGGCATTGAAAGATCAACTGCTTTTTCGAGAGCACCTATTGTCACAGCTTAAGCTGCAATTGCAAAAGGCTCAAGATAAAATGAAGTTGTATGCAGACTAGCACCGAATTGATAAAGAATTCACTGTTAATGATTATGTCTTTGTTAAGCTTCAACCGTACCGACAACATTCTCTTCGAACACATACTTATAACAAGCTGTCCCTGAAGTATTTTGGGCCGTACCGTGTTATTGAACGCATTGGAGCCGTGGCTTATCGATTGCAATTACCGCCTGAAGTTCGCATTCACCCAGTTTTCCATGTTTCTATGTTAAAAAAGTGCCACGGCGATCCTCACAAAGAGTATCATCCTTTACCACCATTAACAGACCTCACCGGCCCTCTCCTACAACCTCGCGCAATTTTGGAGGTTCGAAGAGTTAAGATCCGTGATACATGGGTGAATCAGATCTTGGTACAATGGGACACTTCTGAACACCCTACTTGGGAGAATGTGGATTCCTTTAAACGGGCGTATCCTGACTTCGACCTTGAGGACAAGGTCAGTTTTAATGGGGGAGGTATTGTTATGAATGGGCCAAGTGGACAACCGGATTTAGGTTCGGATAATAGCAGTGGGCAGCAAATGACTAATGAAGATGGTGAATGGCTTCGCAGAGGCACCAGGGTCTATAAAACCACGTGGAAGGTGAGAGAGAATGAGGCATAAATAGGAGTGGATGGACAGAAATCGAGCAAGACGGATTTTATGAGAATTTTCCCCCTGTCCTTTCTGTTACTATCTCTGTCATATTCCCCTTTCTGTTATTCTGGATTTCCGTATTGTTTCTTTCCTTGCATGCTTACGGTTATCTGTCAGCTTTTTTTTTGTTATACCGGCTGCCCTTGCATGACGCCGAAGACTCTGTAATGCGCTCGCATCACCGTATGAATAATACAGAGTAGCATATTTCAGCATCACTCTCTTTTGCATTTATCATATTTTTTGCATTCGTATCAAAAACTCAAAGTAGGAAAAAGATTGGAAACATTAGCCCTTTTAGCTTCATGCAGAACCCCAATCACCAGCTTCTTATACTCATGACTCTTATTAGAACCATAACAGGCAAAATCCACAGAGAAAAGCATGTTTGATATTGAATTGAGAACTCTGGTAAAGGTAGCCTCAGCCAAATCTGTAGCCTCACCTTTAATGGAATATTCATGCACATGATTGATTAAGTCTCTAACCTTGCTTTGACGTAGAAGCTGGGTAGAGTCTAGCTTTAGAGTGGAGAACAAATTTGTAACACAAGCTCGTCAAAGGGCTCTCCACTGAGGCTAAATAGGAAGCCATGCTATGGAGAATTTGTGGTGGTCAAGAGCTCGAGCACTGTCAGGGAAGATTCGACCAGAGAAGTCTAGGTCATGATTGTGAAAAGCTTCTTTGGCTATTTTTGGAGAAGAGATTACTATAATGGTTCTTGTGCCTAACTTAAGAGACATAATGTGTCCATAACATTTGGAGAGGTTGGTGATAGATAAGAGAGGGTTGGAGCCAATCTCTAAGATGTTTCCAATGATAGGGTAGGGACAAGACCCTGGTGGAAACTTGTGTGAAGACGAAGAAGATGAAGAAGAGACAGAAGAAGTAATTGTGCACTTGTGATTCGATTCTGAATTATCTTCTTAAAGTTTGAGAGATTTGTTCGACACTCGTTTGATGAAGGTGATATAGATGATGAGAAACGATGCAAAGAGAACACAAGTTAGAAAGAGGACTAGTGTTGTGTTGTCGTCCATGGCTTCTTTCATTGTTTTCCTTTGGCTAACCAATACTATTTATAATTACTTAGACAGTTTGGATTAGTTTTTTAAAAATAATTTTACGGTATTCAAGGTAAATAAGTGAAAAGAGTTTTATCTCGAATTATACGAAAATTTTTTTAAAATGCTTATAGGGGTTGAATTGATAAATACTCACATGACACTAATATATAATATATTATAGGGAAAATTAATTTGCAGGTCCTCCTAGTTTTGCTTGATTTTGAATTAGGTCCCTGAATTTTTTTTTCCTTTTTATTGAATCCATTAACTTTTTACAGTTAAATCTGTTAATCCCCACAATTAAATATCAATTAATAGTGTTACAATTTTCTGTTAGTGACATCAGAAAGGTCTCTTCTCTCCTTCCACGAAGTCGAAGGCTGCGTGATGTAGTGAAGCTCTAAACCTGAAACATTCCGTTCTTCTGCTGGCCATGGCTTCCACTGTTGCTGTACGATTTCCTTGAGTCTGATGCCACTGCGGTCGACTGTTTCTTCTTCTTTGCCCTCGCCAGGTAGAAGTCCAGTTGCAAAATAGAAGAACAAGTTATATTTATTATGCGCACATACATCAAGATCATCTTCAAAAAATTGTTTGTAGCATGTTAGTAAAAAAAAAAAGAAGAACTTTTTGTGCTAGAGATAATCAAACTGGTTTTCTGGGTTTTAGATGTGTAGGACGAAGTTGAAGCAGACAGAGGTAGGTGTTGTGAGACATTAAAACTGAAGAGAATAGAAAGCTTCACAAAGAGCTTCAAGAACTGAGAGCTTTGAAGACTACTTTAATTTAAACTGATCCTTCATGCAATTACCACCCACTAACTTGACCCATCTGTCCCTCTTGTGGCCACCAACAATTCTGCTGCCGTCACCTACAGATGCTACTTCCTATGTAAGTTCTTTTGCGACCAAAGCCATGGAAACAAGAGCCACTATTTAACCTGCCTCATCCAAAGCCATTGAATTTTCTCTAAGAAAACTGAATTTGTATCCTTTTGTTCACGCCAAAACCCACCATTATCATCCCTACCCATTCACACCCCACCTGAGCTCAATTGGCGTAGATAGAATCTTGATGAGTTCCTGAGAAGTAGAACTTAAGATTTGATCATGTGTGTTCAGGTATATTGAGTGCTGCTGAATGATGGAGTTCATGATCGGTCTTCCTAAAAGATTTATTCTGTACATATGGATGATGAACAGAACCTTGAAAGCTTTTTTGGGTTGATCATTTGGAGTTTTGATACTGATGGTTTTTCTTTCTTTTATTAATTTTAGTTGTTGTCACTTTAATTGCACTGTGTTTATGGGCTTTCATCATATGTAAAAGAGAAAGAGGATTATAGACGGTGAAAAAAGAAATCATAGAAGAAGGGAATGAATACAATATAATTGGAGGAATGAGTGGAGGAGAGAGAGGAGCTCAGTCAACCATAGGTTATGGCAAAAGGAGAGAGAAGGAGATGTTTCAATGTCACGGACGGAAATTGTAACGGTGTTACTTCATATTTAACGGTAGGGAGTAATGAATTTAACAGTAAAAAAATTAAAGGATTTAATAAAAATAAAAATAAGTTTAGGGACCTAATTCAAAATGGAGTAAAACTATAAGGACTTTCAAATTAATTTCCCTATATTATACATAAGATGTGGCACAGAAACATACACTCGTCACCGTCGCATGTTATTGACTATACGTGATGGATTGGGATATATAGCGTTACTAGTCCATGCATCATAAAACTATTTCCTAATTAACTCAAAATAGTTTAAAATAATGCTAGCCGAAAATTTCTAAAGGACTCAAAATAGTTTAAACTAATGCTAGTCAGAAATTTCTAAAGATTGTGTCAACATTCTAAATATAGTAGATTACATTGTGTTTGTGGTAAAAATACTAATACACACGTAGCTTTTTTGGAATGCAATTGAAAGCGAAGTAATGTTACGTGTCAGGACAAAACTACTTGAAAACAACCCATATATTTTATTTATCTGAAAATATGGCCCACTTTTTTAGTTAGGTTAAGGTCTAATCCACTTAACCCCGTGGAGAGAAAATAAGGGGGGAAAACTAGAAAAAAATTTTTTAAAAAAAAGTGTGAGGCTTTCTCCATCTGGATTGGGGAGAAAAGTTGGGAAGAAGAAAGAAAAGTTGAAAAACAAAGTTATTGATTTGATGTTACGAATCTAATCTATTTCTCTTCATTCTTTCATACTAGTTATTTTGCCACGATATAGCTTACATACATATACATACATATATATATTTACATATGTGTGTGTGTGTGATATTTCATTTGGGTGTTTGCACTAAAAATCCCTTTTAAGGGGATCAGCACAAGATATTACTCCTTACTCTAGATTCACTTCATTTAAGAATCACTTGTGACTCAGCCATTGAAAAGACCAAAACTCAACTTTTTCTCAGAGCTTGGGTAATAAGAACATGAATTTTCTTGAAACTTTGAAAATTAACAACTAAATCAATTTAATTCCAAAAATAGTGATATAAAGCTCTATTTTTAGCTCTTGAAAAGTTCTTTTCAAATTAAAATAAGACTCAACTTCATCTCTGGCCCTCTTCTTCTCAAAACTTCTATTTTACAACTGTACAGTGATTTTCGCAAGCATTTTCTAGATTTGTGGGTCGACTTAAAAGATCAAATTTCACATCCAAAAATTATGACCTAAAACATGTTTTAAAGCTATTTAAGATGTTTACTATTCCTCAATCAAATTTGGGAATTTAGATAACTTGTTTTTTCGATTTCTCAGCATCATCTAATCGAATGCTCACACAAAACATGATGATAACTCTATCTAGCTAATTCGACACATTCCTACCACGATTATCACATGGCGCTTACCTTGGGCTTATTTTAACCCTTCTTCGATCTCCTCCTTACACTACAAAAAATTTGACTTTCAATGGCGATAAATGTCACCGCTGAAAGTCCAAAAATCACTGCTGAAAAGTTTCAGCGGTGACATTTTATTGCCACTAGGTCCTTGTCCTAGTAGACATGGTTGAAACTTATTAACAGTGACATAACAAAGTCGCCGCTAAAAGTCTATTTTTAGCCACAACTAAAAAGTCGCCACTAAAAGTGTATTTTTAGTGGCAATAAAAAGTCGCCACCAAAAGTCCTTTCAGCAGTGATATTTTGTCACCACTAAAAGGTGATGAGTTTGCTACTAGGTAATGTCACCACTAAAACATAAGATTGGCGGCAACTAATGTCGCCATTGAAACTTGTTTTAGCGGCGACAATCTCTGTCATCGGTGAAACCTCAACAGTGGTGACAAAAATGTCGCTACTAAAATGCTAATTGGATATGTCGCCGCTGATTACCATTTTCAGTGGCGACACAAATAAAAGATTATCATATAAACCTTTTACAAAAAATCAAAAATAGTAAAAAAACGTGAAAAAACTTTCAGCAGCGACTACTTGTCACCACTGAAAGGGTGTTTTAGCGACGACAAACAGTTTCACCATTGAAAGAAGATTCAGTGGCGACTATTTGTCACTGCTGAAAGCGTGTTTTAGCGATGACAAATAGTGTCGCCACTGAAAGCAATATTCAGTGGCGACTATTTGTTGTCGTTGAAAGTAATATTCAGTGGCGAATTTTTGTTGCCACTAAAAAGACATTCCGTGGTGACCACCTTTGTCGCCGCCCTAGTGTGCACCTTTTGGTGGCAACAGATTTTGTAGCCATTGAAAATTGAACCTACAGTGGTGACAATAAAAAGTCACTGCGGTTACTACCATTTTGGGCGGCAACACTTCTTGTCGCTGCTAAAAGTCATATTTTTAGCGGCGACTTTATTTGTCACCGCTGAAAATCAAGTTTTTTGCAGTGTTATGGAGGTTAATTACATACCGTTTAAAGCATGCTATATATATCAGTCACAGCATAGATAATAGCACCCCTTCTAAATATCACTCTAATCCTTAATATAAGTCATTTGTAACATATTTTCGCATAACAAAAAATACAAAAAATTAATAAAATTTTCTAATTTCCCTTACTAAAGTTTTCTATTTCTATTTACAAATTATTTTCATATTTCTCCCTTCTTTCTCTCTTTCCAATAAGAATTAAATAAAAATAAAATTAGAAAAGAAAATATTAAATATGCTATAAGCAACTTATATTTAGAACCAAAACTTCTCCCTACAAGTCTTGAGCAAGAAATTTACACGTTCTCAGGTTTGGCTACATCAAATATGACACAAACAAGCATGCACAAGAACCGGAGGGAGTATATGCGAAATAAAAGGCCAAGCTACCTTGCCGTTGCATAATCTTCCAATATAGCAACTTTTTGCTTTCTCCTCTGTCTTGATAGCAAATGTCAAAACCTACCAATAATCTCTCATTCACGCATGCACGAGGACAAATTAAATACTCATACTTTGATTTGATACATCTTCGGTGCATGATTCATCTCTCCCATAATCCCAAATTGTAGCTCTTTCAATTTGCTCTTCAACATTACTCCTTCCGTCCCTTTTTATAAGCAGCTTTGGACTTCATCATCTGGATAAAAAAGTTAGTTAAAAACAATAAATGGGTAGAAATTGAAAGTTCTTTCTCTAAAATACTCTTATTTATAGGAAAGAAAGTATAAGAAAGAATAAAAAATTATTATAATGCAGAGAATTATGAAAGAAAGAGAATGTGTGATAAAGAGAGATGATGGTTTGGAAAATAAGATAATAAATATATTGAATATTAAAATAAGTACTTAATGGGGGCAAAATAGGAAACTTGCTATAAAAAATTTAAAACAATTTGCAAATATTTCTCATATTTGAAGACAAGAAGGGGATGATAGTTGTTGCTTATAAAAAGAGATGGAGGAAATACCTTTTTTACTACAATAATTCCTAACTTACCTATCCTTTACTTTTAACATTCTTCCCTCGCTTAATGAATTCAATTTTTTAGTAATTTCTTGGTCCTTGTGTTTTGTAATCTCTTGGTCTTAGATATTGGCTCTAATTCTCAAATGTTGATATGAGGCAGACGTACGGACTAGCCAGAATCAAGTAACGAACAGACGGTTGATCTAGGTAGAACCTTAAGAGAACTTATCTTTTACAACCATAGCCATAAAGACACCACAAGATTAATCACTCCTTTGATACTGTCGAGTATTCTCACAAGAATACGAGAATGCAAGCAAGGCTCATACAAAGAAAAATAAAATTCTCATATTATTAATTATTCAAATCATCTCTCTCTTAAAAGAGTACATACTGAATTATTTATAAACTAAAACTATTGAATATGATATGAAAACCCTAAAAGCCCATTATAAGCTATTAGAGTCTAAAACACTAACTAAATAAAATGCATAAAAAATAGATGCAAAAATATAACAAAATTAGGAAAATCAAAAGACATTTGAGAATACTCTAACTTACTAGTCAAGATAGAATAATTTAGATCACACACTACCTAGAAGGATCCCATCATTAATGAGAAGGATCTTATATGACTCTATTAATTAATGAAATACATATTAGGCAAGTCTTTGCCTTCAAGAAACAATCAATACAAAATAGGAAATTGTAAAATAAGAAACTAATTAAAACAAACAAGATCCTATTTAATGTCATATAAGATCTTGATACTTCTTGAATCTTCTTGAACCTTCCAAATAGATATTCATAAATGCTATTCACGTTTATAAGCAAGTATAGGCCTTTTAGATATTTATTTGGGCTTGAATATGGTTGGACCCCAATTTAAAAGATTATAGCTCCAACAGGCTCCTTCATGCACATATAATTGTGTTGGGCCTTTAATAAGGTGGGAATTGACTTCAAATGCTTCTTTTGGGCTCTTAGAACGTGTTCTTGTCTTCTTCAAGGTCCAAATATTCATACTCCAATGACTCACATGCTATGGTGGCTTTCAAGATGGCCTTCTATGTGTCACATTAAGCTCCGCATGTGTTTATGTCATCATCCAAGCAATGATCCATGTCCTCCTCCATATAAACATTCTCAAGTTATAAATTTCTTAAATACTCTAGAAGGCTTGTTGGGTCTCTAACTGAACGAGTGCTATATGAACTTTATGACCTCCATATTAAACACCTCATGGTATGCTATCAAGTGTCCTGCAATGAAAACCAACAATTTGAAACAATACTTGTTCTAGAAATCAATTAAATATAGTTAATAACTAATTATGATAATTTTAACATTAAATTAAGCTTAACTCCATGCCAGCACTCTTTCCAAGATATGTACAATTCTATTTAGCCTATAAAACTTAGTATAAACCCTTAAAATGATACTGCTCCAATTCTAAATGTAAACCCCATTTTATAGTTTAATTTACACTACAAAATGGGTCTTACATTTATGACCAAAGGGATATGAAATAACACATAAGAATTAGGTTCAATCAACACTATTAGTATTTAATGATGCAGTATTTAGAATGCTTTGTCAATGTTTTAAAATTTTAATATCATCAATTTTTTGGTTAACGATGTTTGGATAAAAGGACTAAAAAAATACTCTATAAAATTAATGAAATAAATGAAACATTATCCAAAGTTAAAAGAGTAAATGTTTGCGTGCGTGTATAAAGATAAGAGGCTGTGTAGAGCATAAAATTAAAAGTATTAGCTTTGCGTGTTTAATGTATACAGGATGATCGCAACGCGTTCTTAATTATGTGGATGTTGGTTGGCGTCTTGTATCAGGGGCCTTGGGGAGAATGATATGAGTTTGGATTTATTTGTGATATTTTCTTTGAATTATTATTCTTCTCAGCATCACAAAGATTTTGTGGACCTATCACAAAAATTTTGTCCAAAGAAACAAGATACGGGTTTATACTACCTCTTTGACTATTAGTATAAGAACTAACTGAAAATCCAATTCAATTTATAATATAAAATCTCAATTTAGTTTGCTTCTTATTCTTATCCATTTTCCTCAAAGTGGCTCCTATGGTAATTACACATATTAAAAATTTCATGATAGGGTGATTTCAATGCATATGACTAATATGGGTATCTAGTGAAAATAATACTTATTTATTACAAATAACTAACTTACTAATTTTTTTTAATATTCGTAAATTAGTTATCTAGCTCTTATATTAAGGATTAATCATTATAATACCTTTTGTCAAAGGAAAATCAATCTCTATTAAAATGAAAAAGGATCACACTACATACCTGGCTACCCATCAACTTATTCAAAAGCGGATAATTTAAATTATAAAATACACCAATAATATTATTTCATATTAAATGTAAAACTTGAAAAAAGTTATTTCTAGGTTCAGTTTCAATACTTTGTGTCACTGTAGGCCTTGCTTATTTATTCAAAAACCCTTTTTATTTTCCTTGAATAGAAAGCAATTCATAAGTTAAATTAAAAATATACAGCATAATAAACTCTTGTTTTATAAAATAGGGTTCGAAAAGAAAGAAATATGATCAGAAGTACATAAAAAAAAAAAAAAAGTCAATGCAATAAGATCTTCAGCAATGACATTAGCGGCTATAATAGATTGCAACTTGTTTTGTCAAGGGATTTTCTTAAAGCCTATAACTTTAACAAGTCTCTTGCAAATTTCTTGAAGAGCCATAGGCAGGATACGTGCCTTCTTTTGTTATTTTAGATGTGTGTGTATGCCATTGTGGAGTAAACCATTGTGTGTTGTATTGAACTTGCAGGTTATCGTAGAATTTTTTGGAAGTCCTACTCATGAAGGACAGTGACAATCCGCCAAAATTTAATTTCTACAAAATGCTTAATATTTTTATTATTAAAAATATGTCACGCATTTGTTTATATGTTTAAAGTTTAAAAAATATGAGTTCTCTTATATACATTTCGTGCCGGTTACCCTTTGATTTTTGGGCTTTTCAATCTATTTGCCATGAAACTTTAGGGGTAAGTTACTTCTTAACCAAAATTGTTAACTGAATAACTTCCTTACCCAAGTAATTGTCAAATAACTCATGCCAAAAAATAACCCAAAAGTTAAAAAAAAATTATCTCAGAAATGAAAAAAAACCAATATAACTTGCAAAATATAATCATATATTCAAGCTCCAACAATCATTTCAAGCATCACCACAATAAATAATTAGGTTTCCCAAGCCAATTAACCACAATCAAATCCAATCCCAATTTCATTAGAGTCAAAATTCACATAAACACATCTCCAAAAGACATAAACTATCAAAAAATCCAATTCAATGCCAAAAATTATGTCTCAATAATCAAATAAAAGTTACCCAAATATCATCTATTCAAGTTTAAAAGCATAAAACACCAACAAATGAAAAGAACGCAACATAAGAAAGAAGGAGAGCTGCTTACGTGGTCAACGTACGGCGAGTAATGCGAGAAACCCAATTGCAACGATGCGTGATGAGGGGGTGAAGATAGGAACAAAAACTAGGAATCACTAATAATGAGCAAAGGAATGAGTTTTGAGGGGTTGCGGCAAAGGAGAGTGCCATGCAAGTGAAAATTGAAGTTTTAAAACTGTGAAATTGTAAAATCCCAGTTTTGTTAGGTTTTTTACTTTGAGTTATTACATCGGTTAATACTAAAAGCAATGCACTAAAGCAAAACTACAATGGTTATAGTGACAACTGACCTTGTATCTCTCTCTTAGTATTTAAATTTAATATGGATAATCAAAATTTGATATCAACACCCTAATGCTCGTGATTCTAATGAGCTTTTTTTTGCTGCGCATAGATATCTTTTTATTGAAGACAGTCATATTTGAAAAACTGTTCGTTACTTTCTGCTTGGATGGAAAGAAAAGTTGGGAGAAAAGAAAATAGAAGGAAAAAAATGGAGAGAAGGAAAAACTAGAGAGAAGATATGATCATCCTTCTTACTTGGATAGATGAGAGAAAATAATGAGGAAAGAAAATGAGCAAATATCTAAACAACTAAAATATCCTTATCAAAATATATCATATTTAAAAGTAAATTAAATTAAACCATTGCAATAGAAAAATTATACTAAATTAGCATTATATTTTAAACCAAATTATTTAATAAAAATATTGTTTTAAGATAAAAAAATAAAAGCGAATATTTTTTAAAATATAAAAGAAAATAAGTATAGAGAGAAAAAGAGAGGAGGTGCAATTACAAAAATCTTTTTTCTTTCCCAGATCTCTCTATATGTGAAGTAAAAATGAGGCATAGAGCCCACCTTATTTTCTTTCCCACTTTTCCTTGCTTCCATATTTTCTCTCCTATCCAAGCAGGGAAAACTCAATCCAAACAAGGGGTTAGTCTTTTTTCATCCGTTTTTTACCTTTGATGAGTTATTAGACTTCAACCAAATTACAAAAAATATAATGCGATCACTTTTTTCCAGACCGTTTTTATCTTGCCATATATAAAAGGCGACGTGAAAGCTTATTTTACAGTAGAACTAACCATTTCTAGGGGAGTTGATGACGTCTGTGTGTGTAATTGAAAGCAATATATATATTGACAACTCAAGTATTAAATTCCATGATCACCCTGACTCAAGAAACACAAATGATTATTGCATCAAAAAGCATCACACGCTTTTTATCAACATTATCTGATCTTCATGAGATGAAAGCAATAAATACAACTACACTTTGACAGGAATAGCTCTTAGAGGTTGAGCCTTATGTACCGTAATCCCATAGTTTGACTCATATCCATGTCTTGTGGCTTTAGCCCACCTGGGACCTTCCAATCAAAGTAATAGATAAGAGAGGCCAACATAAAGCTAACAATCCTAAAACCTAAGGGCAAGCCAGGGCACATCCTCCTTCCAGCACCAAACGGAATAAGCTCAAAATCACTACCCTTAAAATCAATCTCACTTTCCAAAAACCTCTCGGGGAGAAATAAATTAGGTTCACTCCATATGCTTGGGTCTCTTCCCATTGCCCACACATTTGTAAGAATCTGTGCATTTTTTGGCACTAAAAAGCCACATAACTCTACATCACAATCTGCTTTGTGGGGGGTAGTAGAAATGGTGCTGGTGGGTGTAGTCGTAAGGTCTTTTATATTGCTTGTAAGAAAGGTAACTTTGAGACCATAGACTCTTCAAGTTTCACAATATTTCTGCCGAGAACTTGTTGCAGTTCTGTTCTGGCTTTTGCCATTTTTTCAGGGTTTCGTATTAATTCTGCCATTGCCCATTCCAGTGTGCTCGATGCTGTGTCTATCCCTCCCACAAATAAATCCTGAAATATATCAAGTAAAAATGATTAAGTTAGACTATTATTGACTATTATAAACATGGTGACTTCACTCATCACTTTGTGTCTTCTTTATTCATAAGATGTTGGCATGGCTTAAGAGGATGAGCATTTGATAAGTATTACCCGCTCAATTTTGTTAAAGAAAAAATCGAAGGTTCTATTTCTTTTGACTTTCATGCCACAGATGGTGCAAGAAGTGTAATTAAAAATTAAGGCAGTTACTTAAAAGGGCACTTTCGTTTGAAAAAAAACAATCGCTAACAGCTCGCTATGAATTTTGGAACCACCTTGATCAACAAACTTAACTGCAAGAAGATGTTTAATTTGTCATATGAATAAATAGTTTGACTAGGAATTATAATAAAAAATGATATCTGAGTACGTAGACTATATGATAAAAATATTATACGAAAGGAAAGGGAAGAATACTTTCGTTCATTCTCTTTTCTTAATAAATTAAATGCTAAATGAACAAATCAATCTTGTAATGTATGTTACTTCTTTAACAACCTTCAACAATTTTGATAAAAGAAGTCATTTATGTACAGAAAATTATTTTCAAAGTGATTAGAAAAGAAAAACCTATTGAAGTTAACTTATTTAGGAGATGACTATTCAAATTAAATTTAAATATAATACTTACTAGAAATAATGAATAACATCAGCACGGCTCAATTGTGAAGAATCGTCTTGGATGAGATCGAAAATGAATCCAACACATCATTGTAATCTTTGGACTCCATGTTTGAACCTCTGAAACTCAATCTCTCTT
>NW_021634375.1:0-44583 GCF_004799145.2 Neltuma alba | reverse complement strand
AGGATTATTAAAAAACCCAATATTCCTGCTACTGAATTTCCTTGGGCTCCTTGAACTACTACCATTAACTAGATTATCATCACCAGCTGTTGAATTTACACACAACTCAGGCATTGACCTTGGTGAAACATTGTCCTCAACTCCCATAACAAAACTGCTCAGCAGAGAGATTGGATAGAGCCCAAGCTGCGGCTAAGTAATCACATTTCCATAATTTACATGCAGAAATCTCTCCAATGATTTTATGCTGACTGCCTGGTGTGGTTTCTATCACCGCAACAGCACTTGGGTCTTCAGGAAGCTTTCGAGTTACGTCAATTGCTGGACTTGAGGATTCAATAAAATTGTAGTTTGCATTAACCGCTCCAAGAGCAGCTATAGAGGTGAGAGGAAGGGGGCCAGAGCTCCAAGGCAACCAATGATAAAGCGGAGGACATCTTCTCTAGAGAGACAGCAGAATTTGTCACGAATAGAACTATTGGGAGATGAGGAACCCAATTCTTGTTTGCAGGTAAATTGTTGCTGCTACTGTTAGGAGTTTCAATATTTTGAGCCACTTGCCATTGTAGAGAATTGAGAATCGCTTGCTCATGCCTTTCCATGCTATACTCTTTGGAACAAGCAGACGTCTTACCCCTTGCTTCATCATATCAGCGCATCTATCAACCTTAAGGAAAGCAAGGAACAACACATTATCATTGTGTTCTAAGACTATTGCCAAGATTAAACTGACAGTTCCAATGTTCAAATGTTAACTTGAAATTTCAGCTACGAAAACAAAATAGTTCACCATTTTAATTACTCACGTGACTAGTTTTGTTAAATTAAGCCTGAAAATGCACAAGATGGTTAAAATAGCAGTCAAACAAATAATGAATGTCTTGAATGAAAATTCAAATTTTAAACCATAAAAGGATGGAATAATTTCAGGCCAATCCATCTCTGCAATCATATGGACTAAATATTCCTTGCACAAATTTCTGCAGAAGAGCTTATAAGTTCCAATGACAACATATACAGGTAAAAAAGATGACCAAAAAAAGAAAATCCATGACTTCTACATAGAACAAACCCACACACTATCAGTCTCCTTCTATTCACATGCACGTAAAGGTAAATATCCTATGTGCTTGCAAAACATTACGGATATGTTGCTAGCAAATAGAAACATATAAACATCGTCTAAAATGGCTTCAATGTCCATTAAAGCAGAAACATTTTTTGTTAAACATAGTTATCATCACAACTAAAATTAATATAACTCAGCATTATATCCAGAGCTAATATGCGGAAAACAACTTTGTCATATCTTCTCCTATCGACTGATAAAATTCGATTGCAATAATACCAAAGCTCATAATTATCCAAAAAAAAAAATTAAAAGTAAATAATGCATCCGATGCAATGATATGAACAAGTCTAGTTTGTCGGATAACCTGGTTGCGGGGTCAACAGCCTCAGGAGAGAACTGTTCGGAACAACAACCTCAGAAACAGGGGTGTTCAGGGCCTTATCCCGATCCTCGAAACACTGGCTCTTTGCGAGGAATGCAACTATATCTAAGGAATTGAGGATGCCGACAAATCTCTGCTGCTTCATTTCACTATTCTCGATCATAGCCAAGTGTAATCGCTTTTTCCAGACGGGTATACTGCCCTCTGGCGAATCTCCTATCGCCCGAATTGCCGACTCCACGGTCTCCGTCTCATGGAATTCCCCCAGCTCCGGCTTTCCCACAGTCAGATCCCCCACCACGTGGTAAAGGAACACTGATGCCATTCAAATCCTTCCTTTTTCCTATCAACAAACAGGAAAGAAGAAACAGATCAAACTGGGGCCACTAAGGCAAATATCAGAAAAAATCAAGCAGCGAAAATCCCCTGCGGACTCGGTTAAGCAGCGCGATCATGTTTTTAGGAAATCTCAAAGGTTAATAAATATCGCCATCAGTAGCGGGAGAACTAGGAGTTAGAGAGGCAAAGAGAAAGGAGATGTGTTCAATGTTTTGTCGAAGAGTCGAAAAGGGTCAGCTCACCTCACTGCGGTAACTCGGAATCGGAGGAGATGTATGATTTGGGGAAGGAGTGGAAGAGGAAAGGAAGATGGAATGAGTAAAAGGAGAGGGGGGGGGGGGAGGGAGGGTAAGAGTTATAAGAGGGAATGGAGGAAGATGAGGAGAAGATGAAGGCCGGTGATGGGTAAACGGTAAAGGATCAAGAGGAAAGGGACGGAGTTGGAGGGAGCCATGGAGGAAGGAATGGAAGAAGAGACAGGAAAAGGCCCATGAAAGATGCAGATATGGGGGAGGCAACGGAGACCCAGTCAGGGACAAAATCGGTGGTGGAAGAGGGCGATAGAGTGAGGGGATTATGGATCCTCTTGCTCTGGCGTCGATAAAATAATAAGTGCGTCAATTTCTGATGCCATGTCCCGCCTCCGCTGCTCCTGGATTCCACTCTCTCCTTCCCGTCACTCATCTCATACTCATGTGACTCCTCCCATTTCACATATCTCACTTACGTAAAACAGGCTTTTTTTTTCTTTCCCCTTTTTGGAGATTCACACAGATTATTTCAAGAATTCAAGTGTTTTGTGCTTTTGTGAGCATTTGCCAGGAGTTTTGTTTTATAATAAAGGCCTTTGAAGTGGAAAAAAAAATTGTTTTTTTGGGGGGGGGGGGATTCCTAAGCTATTGTATCCGTCTAATTTACCACGACTAATTGCGGAGGAGGCCCCCTCGTTACTACAGTCCCTATCTGCCAAAAATTGTAAACTTTCACTTCAAAAATATCCACAATATTAGATTTAGGACCACGTCACTGTCATTGCCTCAATCATAAAATGTCTCTTGTTATTATCAACGGTTGTTTGAATTTATTCCAAGTCATTCATAAACAAATATAAAACTTGGAATCAAATATTTGAAATAATTGAGCGAATCAGCACAATGAGGAGCATGCGTGATTTAATTAAATTGTGCAGCCAGGTTCCGTGCATGTTTTGATTGGGCCCAAAAGCGCGGCGTCGCAGGGCCTTCTCCATTTCATTTCCATCTGTGGATATGGGCCCAAAACAATTTTGCCGCATAAGGTGTTTCAAAGATGGGGCAGAATGGGTTGAGCCATATCCTGATCTGGTGAGCTTTCGAAACTAAACTCACTCACTTCATTCTTTTTAATAAAAAAAAAAGATGGTTGCATTGTTAACTGTGTTATTAAAATTGTAAAAATATCATTTTGTATTTTGTAGAAAACATGTTGTTAAATATTATACTGAACTTGTTAATAGAGTTACAGAACTTGTTAATGACATTACTGAAGTTATAAAAATGCTACTTTTTTAATTTTCTGAAAAAACCTATTATTAACTACTATACTAAACTTATTAATAACATTACAAAACTTATTAACCGTTTTACCGAAGTTATCAAAATTGGAAAAAAAAAAATAGTTGCTAAAGTTATAAAAATGCTATTTTTTAATTTTTAAAAAAATATGTTATTAAATACTATACTGAAGTTATTAATAGAATTACGGAACTTGTTAACAACATTATTGAAGTTGTAAAAATGTTACTTTTTGAATTTTTTAGAAAACCTGTTGTTAACTACTATACTGAACTTGTTAATAGTGTTATGAAAGTTGTTAATCATTTTACTGAAACTGTAAAAAAAATTTTACAAAATTGTTGCCGGTCACCGGAGCTCCGGCAACTAATTGTTGGCCAGCTGCCGAAGCTCCAATCACAGTAGCCATCTGAAGGATAATATGGTTATTTTGGCAAATTTAAAAATTCCAAATTGGTCACTTGTGTCTAAGGGGGTGTTTGGATAGAAACCAAACCATGGTTTCAGAAGTGCTTTTACGGATTACGAAAGTAAATATGTGGAGGAGGTTATTTCATTTTGCAGAAAAGTGATTCTGAAACCTAGGTTTGGTTTTGTCAAACACCCCCTAAATTGTTATTTTGCAAATTCAACTTACCATTTTGACATTTTCAAGTTGAAGAGTTATTTTTGTGTTATTTTTCTTTTATAAAATATTAAATAAATATAAAAAAAAATTTTGTCTTGATTTAGTAGACATGCTTGTTATCATGTGTTCCAAACATCTCGGCGAGAGATACTGTGTTCGAGAAGCTAAAAATAATCCCCATGCTTCACTGCCCAGCCACCAAAAAAAAAAAAAAAGGTGCTGCGGAGCGGATCGCGTCTCGAAGAAGCCAGATTTCCTTTCGTGAACTGCAGATGATGAAGAGAGCGTCGTTGTGCACGCTTCAATGCGCCAACCAGTTGTCGTTCTCACTTTTCGGACAGCACCCCAGCAGTGAGTGCTCTTGGTGATTCCAATCTCCATCTTCATCTTGGGCCTCTGGCTAGGGTTTCTTTCATGGCCCCCATCCTCCTCCTCCTCCTCCTCCTGTCTTCTGTAAACCCTTGCCTCCCCCTCGATATTCACCCTCAAGACAAATCCTCTCTTCTCCTTTTCCGCTCGTGGCTCCATGACCCCTCCCGCTCCTTGTCCTCCTGGCTCCCTTCTAATCCTAACTGCTCTTCCTGGACTGGCCTTACCTGCCACCCCCTCTCCCGCCGCGTCGTCTCCATCAACCTCACCTCCCTCCACTTGTCCGGCCATTTTCACCCTCGCTTCTGCCTCCTCCCTTCTCTCACATCCCTCATTTTGTCGCGCAATCACTTCTCTTCCCCTCTCCCCCCTGCTTCGGCTCCTTCAGTTCTCTCTCCACCCTTGATCTCTCTCACAATCAATTCCGCGGCGCCATCCCTCCCTCCTTCCTCCGCCTTTCCCGCCTTTCTCATCTTATCTTGCACGGCAATCCCTCTCTGGGCGGTCCCCTCCCTCTGTGGATTGGCAACTTCTCTGCTTATTTGCAAACCCTTGATTTGGGTTTCAACTCCTTTCGCGGACCGCTTCCGCTCTCCCTTCTTCTCCTCAAATCCCTCCGCTATTTGAATCTCGAAAACAATCGTCTCTTCGGCACCCTCCCTGATTTTTACCAGCCTTTGGTCTTTCTCAATCTTGCTTCCAATCGCTTTTCAGGTACTTTGCCCTGCTTTGCTGCTTCTGGTGCCTCTCTCGCCGTTTTAAATTTGTCCAACAATTCTATTGTGGGTGGCCTGCCTACCTGTATTGCTTCCTTACAAGCACTCACTCATCTAAACTTATCATTTAACCACTTGACGTACAAAGTATCTCCTAGGCTTGTGTTCACCCAGAAGCTCCTCGTTTTGGACTTGAGCCATAATGACATCTCTGGTCCTATTCCGAGTAAGCTCGCGGACACCACAGACAAAGTGGGCATTTTTCTTCTTGACCTTTCTCACAATCAATTCTCTGGTGAAATTCCGCTGAAAATTACGGAACTGAAGAGCTTGCAGGCTTTGTTCCTCTCCCACAATCATCTTTCTGGGGAAATTCCTGCTCGAATTGGAAATTTGACTTACCTTCAAGTCATTGATCTCTCGCACAACTCTTTGTCTGGTACCATTCCGTTAAATATCGTTGGCTGCTTTCAGCTGCTTGCCTTAATACTTAACAACAACAACCTCTCTGGTGCAATTCAACCCGAATTTGATGCATTGGATAGCTTGAAGATATTGGATATAAGCAACAATGGGTTTTCTGGGGAGATTCCACTCACTCTGGCGGGCTGCAAATCTCTCGAGATTGTAGATTTTAGTTCCAACTATCTTTCTGGATCCTTGAATGATGCAATAACCAAATGGACGAACCTCAGGTATCTTTCTCTGGCTCAAAATAAATTCAGTGGAAATCTGCCCAGTTGGTTGTTCACCTTCGAAGAAATAGAAATGTTGGATTTCTCTGGGAACAAATTTTCCGGCTTCATCCCTGATATTAATTTTAAGGGTGGCTTATTGTTTAACAAGATGGGCATCCCCGTTAGGGAGCCATTTGGAGCATCAAGAAATGTGCAATTGAAAATTTCTGTAGTTGTCGCTGATAGCAATCAATCCAGCTTTAAATATATCCTGTCCTCAGTAGTGGGGATTGATCTATCCCACAATTTGCTTCGCGGGGAGATTCCCAAGGGTCTGTTTGGACTAGCTGCCTTAGAATATCTGAATTTGTCGTGCAACTTTCTTGATGGACAGGTCCCAAGTTTGCAGAAAATGCAGAGTTTAAGAGCCTTGGATTTGTCACATAATTCCCTGTCTGGTCAGATTCCAGGAATATTTCCAGTCTTCCAGATCTGACCCTCTTGAATTTTTCTTTTAACTGTTTTTCTGGGTATGTACCCCGGAAGCAGGGGTATGGGAAGTTTCCCGGTGCATTTGCTGGAAACCCAGATTTATGCTTGGAATCATCCAGCGGAAGATGTGATAAAGCAAGAAATGCATCAATCAAAGGGAAGTCTTTTAAGGAGGATATGATGGAAGGACCAATATCTGTGGGGATTTTCTTTGTAAGTGCCTTTGTTAGTTTTGATTTTGGTGTTGTTGCTCTCTTCTGTTCACCTCGGGCAAGAAATTACATCCTCCAGACCAAAGTTTGATGTAATGCCCGTGATGATAACAAATCTTCACCTGTAAATTCCCTCTCTGTTCTTTCTTTCAATAATGAAAATTTAAAGTTTTTTTTTAAATATGTTTATTTATTTTATGTAATTATTTTTTTTAATTTTTTACATGACAACAATAATTTAAATTTGAACTATCAGCTTTTACCGTACTCGAATTGATTTGTATTTTCATTTTCTTGTATCCTTTAAAGAATTATAATTTGGATTTTAAATGCTGTGTTATGTTTGTATTTACTAATTTATCCAGTCAACATTCAAATATCTTTTTTTAGATGATGATGGTTAAGGATGAGTGAAATTTTAATTTTCGTTATCAGATTATAGAACCGTGGTTAAATTTTGTAATGTGGACTTTTTTTTTCTTCTAACATTTATTTATGGTGTTCTAGAATTGCATTGTGCAAGTGAAGTACTTCCTCCCATTGAAACGAGCTAGATTTGCATTGCATATGTACTTGCTAGTTTCTTTTTTTTCTTTTTTTTTTAAACCAGACTACTTGCTGGCTCTCTTTTTTTTCCCACCTTAACCAGAGTACTTGCTAGCTTTAGCGTACAGATATTTTGGCCCAGAATGATCAGATATCTTGATCCTATTTAGAAACTGAAGTGGATTGTCAGTAGACGCGCCCTCGTGCGTGAGCTTCTTGTTAACATAGACGGAATGATCAGGGATCTTGAATCTGTACAGTAACGTTGGTTTTTTTTTTTTTAAAAAAAAAAAAAAGCTACGGTAACCGACCTTTTCACCCCACATGAAAAATTCCCCGCGGTTGGCAGTGTTCTTGTCATCTTTACGTGATTTGATGTGAAGTGATATTTTCACCTTCATGGTTTCGGCAGCCGGTTGCCAGGCTTATTAAAAAAAGAAAACAAAATCATGAAATATCAGAATCCCTGCTCTCTGGAGGTGGGAGGTACGATTGTTGTCAAGAGAGACCGCGGGATGATGCCAGACTCTCGATCTGTGCATTCGGTGGATTCAGTGAAACAGAGAATCCATAATCATGACTTATGACGCTCATCGATCAAACTGCTATGAATTCTTTACAACAGAAAAGCCATAATCAATGTTCCGTCTCACCCACCCTTTCTGCCCGATGTACCAAATTCACATCAGGTCCGTCCATAAGTCTCATGTGCTTCGTGTAGGTCAGAGCCAACCCGTTCTTAATATTATTGGTTATATGTAACAGCATGTCCTTTCCCGTGACCACTCCAACACGTTGACCGGCTGCCCCAATTCAATATGTTGAATTAAATTAAATAATTGCCCATCAAAAAGGCTGTCCATGGCTTGCTCATCCCCCAGTCATCTACTGAGAACTGTCTGTACTATGCTCTATCATCGCCATTCTCACGGCTCCATTTCGACATTACTGACGCCCTATGTTCTCCATTCTACCACCGTAGCAGCAAGTCGTCCTGTCCTAATATTTGATAGGACCGTCCAGGCTGCCAGACGCAAACTGCCACCTCAGAAGGGAAAAAGAAAATGAGACTATTGTATGAACTAATAGAGACGGTAATAAAACAACGTGTATTTTGCTCCTAAATTCCAATAATCCGACTAGCGAAAAGGTAGCTTTTCATGCCAGTCCTTTTGTTTTTGCATTTACGCCAGGAGAATCAAACTCCATAGTGTAACAACTTCGAAAGATCCCATCCGTAGTTATTTAAGCCCACACACACACACACCCCCCAAAAAAATAAAAAAAACTAACCTGTTGGACTATTGGATTTGGTGATGTGGTAAAGTCATGCGTCATTCCTTCCCAGACAATCTTACCCTTGTGTAAAAATAATAACCTGTATTCACGCAGTGACTTGTTAGGAAGAGGGTGCGTCAAGACCAGGCTGAGCAAGAAACAGTTTAAGTAAAGGACCTGCAAACTTTACCTGTCAATAGCTCTTTTAATGGTACTATGTTGGTGGGTGACAACTACATAAGATGCAATCTTCCCAGGCTTTCCAAGAGCGTCACGTCCTTTTATGTGAACAGAGCGGATCAGATCCTCAACTACTGTAGAAGCTATGGGATCCAGTCCCGCAGTTGGTTCATCATACAAAAGCACCTGTACAGTATTGCAGACAAGTCATTTACCAGGGGGAGGGAAGGGGACTTTGCAGTTAAATTTACAATATATAATAAGCAGTAAGAGCAGCAGCAGTAACTAGGAAACTCAGCATCTTCATTGTGACCGTAGACACCATTGACATTCTGTCATGCCAAAACTAACAGCAAGAACAACAGGCGGTTCAAGGAAGACAATTTGGACAAGGGAAGAAGCGGAAAGAGAAGGGGATTGCATGGAATTATCATCCAAATCGTCTAATGTAGTAAAAGCGCAGGGTTATTAAGCCTCCAACAACAAGCATAGGAATACAGTTTGTTAAATTCCTGTTTCAATTGTTAGAAAACTTGGGCAACAGGCTCAAATTTTTTTTCATTGAAAAAAAAAAACCCTTCCAATGAAATTCATGATATAAGAATTAAACTTGTTCCCAGGTGCATTTGCCTTCTTCATTTTCTGCAGTGATCGGGGGAGTATTTCCCATGAGTTTGGATGATGTACTATGTTGGATTAATGAAAGTAATTGTGTTTCATTCTCCATACCAGTAGCCTCTTGTATTCCCTGTGCTATTCTGGCAATATTATATCGGGCTAACATTATACTTTAAGGGTATGTTTGGTTTAATTCTGTAAAGCTTAATTCCTGTTAATTGTGATTCCACTCCCACATATGGTCCATTCGGTTTGTCTATTTTAGTCTGAATGCTGATTCTCGTGGCAAAGCCTATTACCACTTTTCATGGAATAAGGACTCTTCAAAAAAACCTATGAATTCTCATTCCTAGTTGTCTGAATCAACATGTTAACAACTTTACCCTCTTCTCTCTTTCTCTTCCACTCTCCCTTTTGACTTCCTTAGTCTTCTCCCTTTGTCAGTCCCCTCGTCCACAATCAGCAGCGTTACCGTCACCCTCATCTCCACCTCCACCTTCAACCTCATTACGAGCCATCATCCTCTTCTATGGCATTGTCTGCTTGTTCGGAGTTCCAACACAGCCAATCCGCTTCTCCAATGTTTGAACACAGCCACCATTGAACTAGGAGTGGTTCAAGGAAGAAAACAGTCTAGCTCATTATGCACCTTTTCATTTTGTTGATTTGATTCGTTGGATTTAGGTTGAATTTGATTTCTGATTTTGTATTTGCATCTCCTTCTGATTCTATTGATGAAGATGAAAGCACCGGTGAGGAAGAAGGGAGATGACTGAAGGAGGACTGGGGAAATATTTTTCAGGATTGAGGCATTTTTCTATTTTTACTTCTATTTATATCTAATTAAAAATTCTAAAAAAATTCCAATATCATAACAAACTTGTTCACAATGATCATCATTTCATTCCATTCTATTACCATTCTTTCTATAAATAAAACTGGCCCTAAGGTGAACAAAATTTTAGCAGTCAACATACCTCTGGTTCTATTGAATCATTTGTAGTGTCATAAATAATGGACCGAGCCAAGGCAACCCGTTTTTTCATCCCACCAGACAACTCCGAAGGCAGCCGATCCTCAACACCCTGTAAAACAAAATGGTCGGACAAATTAGTCTACATGCTAAAGACAGAATGTCAATGCAGCAATGGTCAAAGAAAAATGAAGGAGAGTGAATTACGTAGTCTAGCAACATGTCTGAAAACCCTTTTAATTTTCAGAAATTGCAATTTTCTCAACACTGTTACATAACAATTCAATGCCTAGATCACGTAATGGTTGCAACAAGTATCGACACATGTAATTTGACATGTTCAGATGGGGGAAAAAACAATATGCCTATAATCGGACAGAAAATTGCATGAAGTACACCTTTAATCCAACAGCCGCCAAGCTTTCCTTGACAAGCTCTGAAATTTGATCCTCGGACATGCTTGAGTGTTCGTACCTGATCAATAACAAAGCTGGGGCTATTAAATAAAAGAATATGCAACAACAGCAAAATAAATTAAATTTTTAAATTTTGTCACCCCAAATATTAGGACCAAATCTTACAAGAGAAAACCAACATTTTCACGTACAGTCAAAGAATCAAAAAGAGCTGCACTTTGGAACACCTGCAGACAAACAAATAAAACCACAATGAAAAATTACTAGCAGTGAAGAATAAGCATAATGCATATAACACTAAAACTTACTAGTCCAATCCGAAGACCAGATATCTCTTCATCGCTTATCAAACCAGCCCTCTTTTTACCTCTAATGTAAACCTCTCCCTTCTCATTCAACAGATATAATATGCAAGAAATAAAGTAGAATTTGTTTAGAAACAATTTGGTTTAAATTAATGTCACTAACCCAATCTGAATGTAACTGCATGGTTACCTTGTCCGGAGCAAGCAATCCTGCGATAATCTTCAAGACAGTAGATTTGCCAGTCCCAGAGGGACCGATTATTCCAACAGCTTCCCCGTGTCTGATCTATTCATAGTCAAAAAGATGAAATGAGGTCAAATATTCAGCAAGCTCCCTAAAGCGCATAATGATATCCGTAAGACCTCCTTTTTGAACAGAATAGCAGTCATGCTGATTATCGCACCTTGCCAATATTTTTTCCTTTTTTCCTAATTTCATACAAGCATGCCCAGAATATACAAATAAAAAAAGAAACAAAATCAATGGAAGGATAATTACCTTGAAGCTCACACCATTTAGGATTTTCTTTTCCCCAAAAGACTTGTAGACTTCTTTGCACTCAATAAGAACATCAGAATCGTCCTGAAGATCCCCTATTGTGTTTAAGTGTTCTGATTCAGAAGAACCCTACAGATATACTTGTTATCAGCTAACCAAAAAAGAGAATAAAAGGTAAATTTCTCATAAACCAGGGATATTCAACTCCCAGAAGCTAAGATACGATAAAACTAAGGGAAAACGAGTGATCATCAAAATAGAGACACAGGTGGGTGTATTACAGGATAAATTCCTGTATTGCAGCACTTGCACAGGGAATCAAATGGCTCAAATTAGGTAAGGTAATAAACTATGTTGTGATGCATGCACAAAAAACAGCCAACAGGGCATGAACAAAATGGTAATAGGGAACAGGTAGAATAAAGGATTGCACGGTGCAGAGCAAAAGAATAGTTATTACATGCAGACAACAGTGCTAGGCAGCAAGCAATGACAAAACGACAACGACGACGCCAACCAGTAGGGGAAGTAGGCTCGCAAGAAGCGGTCTAGAGGAACAACGAAACGGGCATTGAAATAAAAAATCGAGACAAGAACCATCAAATTAGCTGTGTTTAGAAACAAAATACTACAGAATTACATTAAATTTAATCGCCGATGACTCATCGCTCATCAAGTTTCGTGGAGAAGCCGCACAAGCACAAGCACAAGCAGCCTTCCTATGCTCGTTGCTTTGGGCAGCATAGAATGAATTTATCGCCCTCGCATCTGCAGCCACAAATTTATTCGATCGAGAGACACCATGTTGTATGGACGGAGGAAACCATGAAAAGCTTAATAAGGAAACCATTCGGCTTGGGAGCAATGGGTTTCTTTATTAGAGAATTAGGGGTCTCGGGTTAGATAGGCTATAACCAGAAAAAGCAAAAGCCTTGCCAAATTGCTTAGACTTGTGGGAAATGAAATTGAGTGATATGGAAGCAAGCAGGGGGGAATTTGTGAGCTGGAAAGCCCTTTAGCAGAAGGAAGCAAGTCCGGGGAACCCGAATCGAATTGCAGGTAATAAAACCCTGACTGAACGGAGGCACGCGGATGAATGTCGGGCAAAAATAAGAAGGCGAGAGGAGAAATGCCGCGGGTGGAGCTGGACGGTAAGGAGGGAATTGATCAGCGAAATACGCTGCGTTATTAATAATATAACTCATCTTAAGTGAACTGATTGATTAATTTGAAGTTTGGTAAAAAAAAAAAAATTATTCATTTAAAGAGATTAAAAAAATAGAATAAATTAATTATTTATAATGAATAGATATTTTTTTTTAAATATTCTAACTAATCAAATATATTTATTAGAATTAATATTATTAGAAAGATTATTTTTAAAAAAACATATATAAATATAATAGGCAAAATAAATTAACATCTTATATTTAAAATCAAAATAAAAAATAAATAAAGTCTGTATCAAAGAAGGAGTTAGTAGTACCATTCTCTCGACACCCGACACCCAGTTCCAATCTCTTATTGTGCCGGATATGCCCATGCCCTAGAGCATCTCTCTTCTTCTTATATTTGACCGCCATTCTCTCAACACCCAGTTCCAATCTCCGATTTACACAACGTGCCGGATATGCCTACGCCCTAGAGCATCCCTCTTCTTATATTTGATGAATAATCATCCGATCCCAACATCCGCTTGACCGTTTTTATTATTGGGTTAATGTAATTTTTATTCTTCAAATTTATTCTTATTTTAATTTTCATCCTTCACGTTTTAAATCATAAAATTTTGGTTTTCTAAATTTTTTTCATCTAAAATATTCATTCCAATTATTTAATGAAAATTTAAATCATTTTATTCCTTGACAGATTAAAAAACATGTTTAGTTGGATTACAAGAATAAAGATTACATGTAATCCTAATAAAAAAAAAAACTGATTCATTTGTTCCATTTAACTTTTGTAATATAAAGAATGTTACATTTTGTAATATAGATTACCTATAATAATGTTAAGATACACATGAACGAGAATTACAATATATGAGAATCTGGTTAAAAGACACTATTAGCCCCCACCTTCATGGCCTCCCTGACCACACAACCACCTTCTTATGTCTCTCTTCATCCACTATCCTCCTTCGTCATCTCCATTGCCACCTTCAAGCTTCATTATTATGGGTGCGTCAGCTTCGTTCCTTGTGAGTGGCACCACTCATTAAACCCTCTCCATTCATTGACTTCGCCACCACTGTTAACATGGTGATTAAATTCAGGAGTCGAGTTATTTGGGGCTTCCCTGTAGATCTCAAAAATTTATCATAAGATTCTCAGTAAATACCTCCCATGTGGAACTGACTTCAAGTGAAAACCATTACTAAAAGGAGGCTGGAAATAAAGTGGGTAAAATAATAGCAGTGAAGAAAAGCTACGGCCACTTACTTCAACAATAAGTGATCAGGAGATAATGGCAATACTTGCGATCTGGCTTCTCTCCTTTGCTATTTCCATCTGCTGCTGCACGATGCCACAAACGACGTCGTTTTTAGCCAAAATAAGAGAATAAACTCGTTAAAAATGCCGAATGAGCCAGAGTGGGAAATGACGCACGAGAGGGTAAGGGAGAAAATAGCATCACACTGGTGAATGGCAGCGTGCGTAACAAATGACTAAAAAAATTTACTCCATCGTCACTAATTTATCTCATTCAAGTGTACTTAATAAAAATCGAGAGTAAAGTGCAAATCATATTTATTTGAGTTTTATGTTTTAATTTAGGGTGAAAGTCCAACCAGGCCTATAAAGTTTTTTTCTAAATACATCTCGTATTTTAAAATATTTTGTAATGTATCCGGTACTTTGAAATATTTTTTAGTGGCATTCAGTATCCTATAGTATTTTTTAATGCAATTTTACTCTTAAAAATTGAGGGTGTTGGAGACACCAAAACTTACCATCTTTAATCTTAAATATAAAAGCTAGTAATATTTAGGACCTGAGATAGTAATTTAGAATGTTGGACATATATGAAAAATATATTTCAAAGTTTTGCATGGGCCAAAATATAATTTAAAATGTTGAATGTACTTAAAAAAGTAACTCCATACCGTTAGATGCATTGCAAAATGTTTTAGAATATTAGATGTACTTAAAAAAAATTTCACCCCAAATTAAAACATAAAACTCAAACAAACATGATGTATACTTTGGTCCGCACACTATATACTTAACTATAGAATATTAGATGTACCTAAAAAAAATTTCACCCTAGATTATTAAAACATAAAACTCAAACAAACATGATGTATGCTCTGGTCCGCACCCTATATACTTAACTATAATGTTATTTTCTCCCTCACCCACTCATGCATCACTTTCCACTCGGACTCATTCAGCCTTTTTAACGAGCCTGCTCTTTTATTTTGGCTGAAAACGGCGGCAGACGGGAGGAGCGAAGGGAGAAACCAGGTCCCAATGCTTGGCCTTTTTTCCTCATCCAATTAGGGACAGAAACAGACTAGACGGCTTGTTAGGAATTTATAGCCTAATCTGCATTTAGCCTGGCTTGGCCTAATCTGTTTTTTTAAAAGAGACGAGCTTATGCCTGTTTGAAAGCCTGTTTAACTAAACAGGTCAGGCTTAGGCTCTTTAAAAGAGTTTGTTAAGCATGTTAAGTCATCCTAGACCAATTAAAAATTTATAATTACAATATATAAAAAAAAATTAGTTAATGGTATTATTTTTAATGTGTTCTTTTAATTTATTTTTTAATTTTAATATATAGTTAATAGCTTAATCCTCTATTAGATTTTAAAGTTTAATTGACAAGTGAAGATAAAATATAATTTTAAATAATAATAATAATAATACCAATAAATAACGTGATCTTTAAATCTTAAAAATATAAATAAAATATGAAAGAAAAATTTTGTTCCAAGAATGATAAATTAATTAACTTATGTATTATTTTAATTAAAGTATGATACTCTCTTTATTCATTGTAGAATTAATAGTTTTTTTCTTTTTGTTTATTTATCTTAATTTTAATTTCTTTTGTATACTTAAAGGTAGTCTTGTTTCCAATTTTAATATACAATTACAATTAGTTTTCACTAATATCTTTGTAAATTATAATTAAGATTTAAAATAGTACTTATGATACTAAAATTTAAATAAAAAACAAAACTAACAAATTAATTATTATGTATGCTTTTTTTAATATTAGTTTTTAAAAAAATATAACTGTAATTTGAATTTTTTAAAAATGCAAGTTTTTTTAACAAGCTTCAGGCTAGATCAGACCTTTATACAAGCCAAGTTTAGGCTGAAAAATAAGCCTGTAATAGGCCACAAGCCAGGTTCAGGCTAACAAATAAGTCTGTAACAGGTTACGAGTCAGGCTCAGGTCAATAAACTTCAAAACAGGTCTAGTCTATTTTTATCCTTACATCCAATGATCCCATTTATATTTTTAGCCTTCTGGATCATTTTGCCTTAATTTCTGGACATCGATTATGGCAAAGGGAAAGGGTCAAGGGAAAAATGCGATAAGGGCATTTTTTTGTCTTTTTATTTTTATAATTATTAAATTAAAATTAATGCAAAAACTTTTTTTTTTTTAAATCCTTACATTGCATTATATTCTTTCCTATTATATTACATTCAATTACTTATGATTTAATGAACTAAACGGGTAATTATAATATAAAACTTAAGAAACAAAAACCAAAATAAAAATAAGTTTGAAGGTCCACGCTTTATTCTTCTTCCCGGCCTGGCCGCTTGTTATTCTGTTGCAATGTTGCATGTTATGATGCGAAGTTTTCATA
The DNA here is from genome assembly GCF_004799145.2 of Neltuma alba. Taxonomy (NCBI): domain Eukaryota; kingdom Viridiplantae; phylum Streptophyta; class Magnoliopsida; order Fabales; family Fabaceae; genus Neltuma; species Neltuma alba. Next base: position 28,500 of record NW_021634375.1, on the reverse strand, counting down.
TTTTGTCACTTGATTTTGGCGAAAATTAATCACACATTATCCCCGTAATTTACACTTTTTCCTGATTTACTCTAAAAGGGGTTAATGTTATTATTATCTCCGGTCCTTAATATAAGACCCCGTTTGACTTTTTGTTTGGTCCTAATTATAAGACCCCAATCCATTTTTCTCTCATATTTATGCATTTTTTTCCAAGATAGTCCTTCTAATAATGATAGTTCTAACCAATACACTTAATTAACAAGGATATTTTAGGAATAACAACACTTATTTATCACAAATAACTAACTTAACTTACTTCCTTAATCTCATCAAATAAGTCAACTGGATCTTATAATTAGGACCGGAGGTAGTATTAACCAGTATGATGGAATTTAAATTTTAGTTCATATAGCTTTAAATGTGATTTTTTATCCCTTGTAGTTTTATAAGAACTTGATTTCAGTTCAACCATATTAATTTTTAGTTAACAATGTTAATTATGGAGATTAAAACTAAAATTTATTAAAAATATATGGGCAAAAATCAAAACTCATTAGAAGTACAAATATTAGGCAAGTTTTGGTTTTTATCCCTGTATCTTTAATCAACTTTAATCAACTTTAATTTTTGTCTTCATACTTAACGGCGTTGACTGAGGTCTGAGAAGAGTTGGAACTAAGATCACAATTTAAAACCACAAAAAAAAAAACACTCCTAGACGAAAAATCAGCAATGATACTTTTACTTTTGATTTTTAATATAAGAGTTAGCTAACTAATTCGAATAAATTTAAAAAGTTTGTTAAATTAATTATTTGTAATAATTGAGTGTTGTCTTCCATATAATATCATTGTTAATCATGTGTATTGGCTATGATTACCATTTAATTAAACATTTAACATGTGCGACTATTACAAAGATTATTTTAAAATAAATAAATAACTACGAGAGATAAAATAAGTTGAGGTCTTGTATTTACAATGAAATTAAATTTTAAACTAATTTTTATATTAAACACGGGGTTAATAACATTTTTAAAACTCTCATGGCCCTAAGCTTTGACTTGCTGATACCGTCAGGTCCTAGAGTGTGGCATGGTCTCCTCACGCATCCACACGGCTCAACGAAGTGAGCACAAACAGGGGGGTGGCTAATGCACGTCTGAATTTCCCATTCAACTCAGCCATAGAGGGAAAAATTGCTGCATGCCATATAATTAAGATCTGCTTTGCAAGTCCAATTATTATTTAGTGGTTGCCTGGGATCAGGATTAGAGTCCCAAAAACACTTATTCACATGATTTAAGATAAAATTCTCTGTACATATTTATTTTATATTCCGCAAACATGATTAAGAAATTGTTTTTAAGGGATTCTACTGTCATTCTAAATAAGATCTTAAACAAGACTAGTTAACAGGATGCGACGTGTCTTAGATTAGCTTGTATTGTCTTCTGTCACCACTGGATGGTTTGTTTGAAATAATGATCAAAAATAATTTTTTTAATTATGATTTATAAAATATGAAATAACTATGTGATAAGAGTTTTATTCTAATTTATGTGGAAGTGTTTATATTAAGTAGTTCAAGACAAGCATTTTGAACATGACCGGGCAATTTAATAATTTAGAAAAATTTGAGCGTCAAATAAAAATATTTTTATTTGAATATCTCCACTAGTTTTTTAGATCACCCCTAAACCTTCTTCTCTCTTGTATATATAGCTGGGAATACAGGCCAACCTGCGGGTTACGGGCCAGCCCGCCACAACCCGCGGGTTATGCGGTGCGGGCTGGAGCAGCCCGCATTTTGACGGGCTGAAAAAGTCCCAACCCTAACCCGTCACAGCAGGTTGGCGGGCCAGCCCGCCATCTTTTTTTTTTTTAATTCTTAATTTTTAAATCTTATTTTTATTTAATTTTTTAAACTAATAAATAGTGATCTAAAATTTCAAAAGTAATCACAAGTATAAATTATATTTAACTACATTTAAAATAGTCAATATAAACATAAAACAATATATTACAAATATTTTACATGACTAACATTGAACATCAACTTATCAAGTGATAAATTTTATAATTTTTTTTATACAAATGTCATGTTTGATACAAAACACTATCTTTTAATAAATTAGAAGTGCATTTATCTAACTTTTTTTAAAGTTCATTCACCATATTTTTCTTAAATAATTTTTTTCTATAATAAATATTATCTTATATTTGATTGCAGTTATTAAATTTTTGCTACAAATATGGTATGCTTATTTTTTAAAAATATTTGTTGTTTACATATGTATTATGTAACATGGAAATTGAGATGTAAATGAGAGAAGAAAATTTTCAAATATAATAGTATATTAGTTATATGAAAAATTAAAAAAAAAAAAAAGAAGGTGGCGGGTTAGGCGGGCCAACACGCCAACCCGCGGGCTAGCCCGCTACAGCCCGCGGGTTATGCGGTGCGGGCCAGAGTAGCCCGCATTTTGGCGGGTTGGCATAACCCGCTCTTTTATAGCGAGTTGGCGGGTTGGCCTGCGAGTCCCAACCCATATTCCCGGCTCTACTTGTATATAAGATATCCCTAACTAATTCCCGCCTAACACTTTAAAACATTAAATTTGTCTTGATTATATATAAGATATTCCTAACTAATTCCCACATAACTATTTGAATATCTTATATATGAGATATTCCTAACTAATGATTTCTGATATATTATTATTTTTAATTGTATTAAATTTCAACATTACACTAATTTACTACTTTTCTTAAATACGGGTGTACACAGAAAAAAATATTTAATACTCCTTAAAACTTAAAAGTATGAAATACCCCATAAAAATGAGCAGGAACGTACTTCAGGAGGTGCAAACTGAGTACTCTAATGCTAGTATTGATGTAGATTGGTTAAAAAAAAAAAACAATGAAAATGGTACACAGTGAAAAAAGAGAGAGGCAGAAGTATATATTTAATTTCTTAACTTTGTTAAAAATTTATTTTTTCCTATTAATTTTACAAAGTATTTTCTTAGCCTCTTAGGCTCTTACTTTATCACTACTAGTCTCAACCTTAGTCAAAAGAAAATATTACTAGTCTCAAACGATATTTTTTGCGTAATTTATTTTTAAAATTAAATTAATATGTTAATATTTGAGAGTGTTTTGTTAACTTTTTTTTATTTTACTACCTGTATTTTTGGTACTGATGTCAGGATTTAAAGACCGAAAGAACATTTTATAAAGCGAAGAGAACAAAAATAAAACCTTATACAAAATTGAAAAAACTAAGGATATATTTTTGCCTAAGAAATATAAAACCGTCCATATGTGTCCTAGGCCCCACTTTTAAGAGGGAAAAAAACTACGCCTCTTGTATTTTCATTGCATTTTTTGGTCTACATTAATGGGACAAACTTCCACGGGCCAATTAATATGACAAAGTGGAGAAAGACTCTTGTACTTTGACTCCAGACTCCAGTCATTGTTTAACCTTTGCTCTTGTACGCGTCAAAAAAAAAAAAAAAAATTTTATCAGTAGGAAACGACGCTAGGCAAGGCATGTGTCCAACAAATAGCTAGATTCAGACATCTGCTTATTTATTTATTTACTCTATCTTAACAGTAAAATTTAGCTTCCTCGAATCTTAAATATACAATCAATTTAAAAATTTTAATTAATCATAAATTTAAGAATTTGAATTAACTCTAAATATGATTTTGTATATTTTATACTATTTTTTTTTTGTCATACCTTTACTTACTGAGATATTATTATTTTGACGTATTAAATTTTAATTGTTAAACGGTAGGATTATTTTTAAATAAGTGTCACAAAATTATTATTTTGAATGATAAATAATTAACTTACCCAAGTTTTTAATTTTATGAATTAATTGACAAGACTTTCAGAAAATCGTGACACCATGAGGTTTTCTTGACATGGAATTTAACTAAAGAATTAATATTCATCTTATATGTAAAATTTATTTTATATGTTTATGAATTTTTTTTTTCAAATTAACCTTAGGACAAAACTTACATTGAGCACATTATATCTAGTACATCCAGTTTAGTTCTTCAATTAACATGTGCTACATGGATTCATTAAACGGGTCGTCATTTAACACTGTTTCTCTTCCTTATCAGCGTTAACCAGTCTCAGTCCCAATCACCTGCCCCTATGTGCCGCAAAGGAGGGTCAGCAGCAATCAAATTAACAAATCCTTTGGCACGACACAAGACGATGCTTCAGGAGTCACTGACACTTTCATTCCCACTCATGAGTCACTAACAAATCAAGAGACTGTGAGAGGCAGTGAATGCAATGGCTTGTTATAGATCTTAGGTTCGGATCAGGAGTAGCAAATTTTCTTTCCCTTAAAAAAAAAGAAAAAAAAAGAAAAGCGGTTATCCCGCCACGACGCGGGTTGGAATTTAGCAAACCCGACCCCCCGCCATTTTTGGGCCGGTTGGGCCCGCGGCTCTCGGAGACGGGGACCCGCGTCGTGGCTGTAACGACCAAAATCCAGATCGGGTGGAAAGGCCACTCAGTAGGTTGACCATAATCCCCGGACCACGGTAAAATGGCGGTGGTCTTCTCGTTGAGAGCACCCTCAATCTGCTCTAATCCGAGGCTCTCCCTCTGCCAAAATTTATACTTGAACTCGAACCTACTAAAAATGGCTAAAATCGGAGGCGTTTCATCAACTGCCACTCCCAACACTGACAGAAAACTACCCATACTTCTATTCGATATGATGGACACTGTTGTTCGTGATCCATTTTACCACGACGTCCCAGCCTTCTTCGGGTACACCAATCGTTACTCCCATTTAAACTTAGCTTCTTAATATTCAAACTCCAACTTTCGATCGGGATAGTCATTTCTCATTGTCTGGGCCGTTCAAAGTTTTCCTCGATCGCTATTGCACTGACGTTCATAATTTCATTAGTAATAAGCAGAAATTTTACAAATGCTCGGTGCTTAATCTACTCATTTGCTTTATTGTAATCAATACTCGCACGACTGACTATTCGAAACTCTAATATGTGGTGTTAACTATCGTGTTGTGCGTAGCCTAGTTTGGATTGACAAAATTTCCTATATAGACACCCAACCCATTTTATTATGCAGCTGTTCTCGAGAGTACCTTTTTTCTTTTAGATTAAATAAAGTTGGAAAGTCATGAAATTTTATGATAGAGTTAATGAATCGATATTAAAAGTGTCCTATTTAAGGGTTTAGAAAAATAGATAGTGACTTATAAAAAGTGTCCTATTTAGGATCCGAGGAGTACGTCTTTGGAAAATAGAAGCTGCCTGTCCTTCCTTTAAGTTAACAGAAGGACAGCTAAGTTGATTTTTCTACGGTTCTTTTATGCTTCAGTCTTTATTCGGGTTAGGACAATGCTACTTGTCTTTTGGAACCCTGACGTATAACGGTTTTTTTCTGCACATATCAATCTTAAACACTACATTGCTGCCTCATTTCATCTGCTGAGAGTATCTTTTATAGAATTGTTTCAGGTGATCACATCTTGTTTTATCTTCATTTGCAACCTTCCAGAATTTGTTCCCTACTTTAAACACTCTGGGTAATCACACAATTATTTCATGTTCAGAATGACTCTGAAGGAACTAATGGAATGCAAGCACCCAACTGCGTGGATGGAGTTTGAAAAGGGAATAATTGATGAGGTAAAACTCAAATTCAGAGGAAAAGAATACATACGAGTGCAGTCATGAATTAAATTATCAGCATTGGACATCTTTCACCGCCTGCTGTGTTCAAACTTGGAAGAGAAATTGAATTAGCACAACACCACTTGTGATAAGCACAACCTTCTACTCCCTTTAGTTCACGGGAGGCTTACTTCCTTCATTTTTCTTGAAGTGCGTATGGCCTACGCTTATGGTTTCTTGAAGGTTCTTCATTGCTTTGGTAATTGGGAATGTTCAAATCTATCCATCACGCAGGATTATTTTTTTCTTCATATATAGCCATATCTTGAGTAAAAGTGATTCCAACATGGGATTATTTGGACTTTGAATTCTTCTGTGTCCTTGATAAATTCTGAAACGGGGAAAAATTTGTGTCTGTGGATTAGTATTCTCAGCAAATATACGTGGATCCTATGTTCGAGTGTTTAATGAGTTGCAAACTTGCAGTGTATTTAGTTAGACCTATTTTGTCCTGGTCGGAACCAGAAACATTTTATTCTTCCAGTTTATCAGAAACTTGACCCCGAGCTGGCCAGCATGTGTGCTCAGCAGTGGGTATCACCTTGCACAAATACACGGATATAGTGCAAAGGGCTGTAAAAATTACTATCTGTTTTTCTTTTCTCGCATTTACTCAGGTTTGTCTCCATATGAGTTACTTGGGAATCTTGAAATGCCCAAGTGACTACCTAAGGATTAAGGCACTGTTATTGTGAAGGTAGATTTAGACAGATAAAAAAGGTCTAGCGTCGGACTTTACCTACTTGGACTGACCTGAATCTCTGATATGGAAAACTATGATGGACTATGGAAAGCGTGCTTCAAGGTAGGCAACCTATGGCACTTGCTTGAGGCCTCCCTTTCCGCTAGAAGCTCACAATCCCAAAGCTGCCATCAAGCCTCATCCCTTAGTGACCTTCCTAGGACTTATCTTTGGCTAAAGATATCTGCCTTAAAGAAGACTTGAGGTAGTGTTTGACCCTGGCCTGAAACAAGTCATTAGACCAGCTTGATTGCTGTCAACAACTCTGGGAAATCACTTAAAAACTTTATGATACCCAGAATTTGCTAGAGAAGGTCAATGTTCCTCTCACAAGGAACCTTCCATGACACTGGCTTTGAACTTCGGAGGATTAGACCAGGGTGCCTTCATACAAGTAAATCTTCATAATGACTTGAATCAGGGTTTTGGTACAAGGGTTCAGCTGCAGTAGCATGCGTTTGTTCTAATCCTCAACCTTCCCATGTCTCCTCGTGTCCTCCATGCATTCTAGGGGCCTCTGAAGACTTTTCACTTTAAAGACTCCCTTATGAACCCCCAACCCACCCTTTTCAGAACCTCGGGAATTATCCGCAACCACTTTCTTTCGTGCAAGGAAAGGTCTCATTTATCTTCCGAGCCTTAAGTTTAACCTTCTCTTGTCTTTTGCAGCACTTAGTTAGAACTTAGATGTGTCACTTTCTCCTATTCTAGGGCTCCTACATTTGAAACTAGAAAGAACTTTATGGTTACAACTTACAAATTTTCAATCTTATTCTAACCTTGTGTTTTCCAACTTTTTTGGATCTTGTCTGGGTGATGGGACTTCAAAGGAAAATTATATAGCAGTGATTATATTGGTTTGATATGTAAATCCAATGCATGATTTAGAGTTTGACCTTAAAACCAAATTGTGTACATGCAGGATGTTGATGGGGCCATGCTAAGTGGATCTTGACCCTGTGAGACTTGTAAGTTATAATAGAAGGAATGATAAGAAAATGGGTGAAGAGTAGATCAGTGGCAACTGGCAAGAATGTTTAGTTGTCAGCACCCGATGCATACCTCTGTCATGTAGTAGGTGATGAGAGAGGAATTGATGAGAGAGAATTTGGTCAGAGAGGACTATGATAGGAGGAGGGTTTTTGTCTGAGCCTCTGAGGAGGTTGGGGAAAATCACCTGGGCTAGGAGAGCGTTTTGTCCTTTGAAAAACATATAATTTTCTTTGCTTCCTTCTTCTTTTAATTTCCTCTGGTATGAAATCATTCTGCATTTCCTCGTGCACTTGCTGTGGAAAGGACTGCAAACTTTTACCCAGACAGTCCAATTATTTGAAGATGATTTCATCATATATACCAGTCAAAGGAAATGAAATGACATAAACGTGCAAGTCATTAGCTCCAGGCAATCTTTGCTGGTAAAGCCTGGCATTCCAATCCTTCTTTTGATGTTTGCCAGACTTCTCTCATCGTGTCAATTCATTGCAAGATTTTGAATGTGTATTTTGAAGATATTGGATGTTCTCCACTAACAATACTTAACGTCTTATTTGTTTTTTTGCCAACAATTCTTAATGTCTTATAGATCTTGTTCCTTTTATATATATATGTTATCCAATCAATTTATTACTCTTATTCTATAGTCTCTCCAATGGGCATCATGTAATATTTTGAAGTTTCCTTCCTCTTTTTTTTCTTACTTGAATATACTCCAAACTTCCCTGCAATTTTTAAATCTCTAGTAGATTCCTCTGTATATTGAAAATGTATACAAGGCTCTCAAGAATCTGAAGGGGATTTTAAGAGTATATGATGAAAAAATTTTCCTTAGAAACAGCAAGCTCTACACTCATTGCTTGGGTGTATATTGTTTCCTTTAAAGAGTTGAGTTTTTTCTTGTTCAACTGAATGCTACCATCACTTGTGTAATTCTCTAGAGTTTTGGGGGATGATGAACATGTTTTATCTTTGTTGTCTGTCATTTTCTCATGATCTATTCTCAGATCTTCTGTATGTAATGGTATAGAAGTTATATTCATCACTGCCTTTTTTTTAGCGAACTGTGTCATTTTCTTCCAGACGGAGCTGGCAAGCAAATTTTTTAAAGATGGAAGACCTTTTGATTTGGAAGGTTGGTCTAAAATTCTTGTGTCTAAAGCCTGATCTTTTAATTCAAATCTTGTGTTTTAATTTGTTTGGTAGATTGAAAGTCACTTTTTTTCTGGTGAAGTTTTGGCATATATTCATTTGCTGGGTTGCATAAGAATTGCAATATATGCGTATTAGCATACCATATATACGCCAGCGTACAGAACATCTTAGGTTTCTCGTGATTTTTTTTTTTTTTGGCAAGTGTTTTAGAAGTTGTAACAGCTGTCTCTCTCCCAGAATGCTGAAGCAGGTAACTGAGCACTGACTAGCGTCTCATTGACAGACTGAGACTGGATGTAGAAGTATTGCTTGTGTTAATCCAAGACAAATTGCTGACTTATTTTAATTTCCTGATAATTGATTTGCTATCTGCTCTGCTCCTTATGCTTCTAATTCTCCTCATAGGCATATTATATGAGTCTAATTTAATCAGGCGTGTGCTCATTTTTAAAATGCTTTTGGAGATTCAGTTTTCAACAATACAATTCAGCACTCCTGAAGTTCGTTTTATGTACTTGCTTTTGTGCTCAATGCAAGCCCCATCCCCAAACCCGCTTGGAAATCACCAAAGCCGCTGATATGTGTGTGGATGTCTATGTTAGGCCTCAAATCTTGTATGAGAAGTGGATATTCCTATATCGAAGGCACTGAAGAATTGCTTCTTGCCTTGAAGCAAAATAACTATGAGATGCATGCATTTACAAACTATCCCATATGGTAAGAGATTTGTTCTATTGTGATTTATTATTCGGTTTTGATTTCCATGATCAGAATGGTTCCTATTGTAGGTACCAGTTGATTGAGGACAAGCTGAAACTATCCAAATATTTATCTTGGACATTTTGTTCGTGTACAACTGGTATTTTACGTAATCTGGCAATTTGTTAGACTTGCCCTCTCCTGCTCACTCTGTGTGCCTTTTATGTCGATTTTGGTGTTGTCTAGGGAGAACTGGGGCAGTCTTATGATTGTACCATTTTCTTGTTGATCTCGTTGCTTGACTAGGAAATATAGAGTTTGAGATATAAATTCAAGTTATTTTGTCACCCTTACGCAGTAAAAGACAATTTATTATGTTTTCAGGAAAGAGAAAGCCCGATCCAGAATTCTTTATGGAAGTTTTGGGACATCTTGGAGTTGATCCGTCAAATTGTATTTTTGTGGATGACAGGTTCTTACACTATCTAAAACTGGATCTTTATTAAATTTTAACCATAACTAGATTACTGAACCCACACACTTCCGAATGGGGAAAAGGAAAAAAATTTAAAAATTGCATGTAAATTGAAAAGTTGCATCAATAGCAATGTAATGGTAGATTTTATTTTAATTATATGTATATGTTGATTTTTTTTCCCCTGATAAAGGCGTCCAATCGTCATCTACTTGTAACAAAATCAAGGTTAAAATTGATATCTTCTATGGTCATACTTTTGAGTTAAGGGCATAGGTCGTGGGCTAGGGAATCCATGTGATGCAACTGGAAAGGGAGCTCTTTATAAGCAAAGCAGGCATTAGTATCGTTATTTAATTCTCCATCCTACGGTTCTCTTCTTTTGGGTTTCATTTGGGCAACATGATTTTCGAATGGGGATGTGCTAAAAGTTTTGGAGACTTTTCCCCCGTCGATCCAAAACTGGTTGTGCGGCAAATGATTTTATTTTATTTTATTTCATGAAAATAGTAGGCAAACTAGACCGGAAGAGTTGAATCTTTTCAGACTGGCGTACTTGATGCTAACATGGGTATTACTTCTCCGATCCCCTTGCAGGATAAAAAATGTCGAGGCAGCCATTGAATTTGGCATCAGGGGTATACATTTTAAGAATAGTAATGCGCTGCGTGAAGAACTGTGCCTGATGGGGATTGACATTACAGCAAATGGGGATCATCATAAGCTGATCTGACACGAAAACTCATTTTCTTAAATTGAGCTCTTCCGGGGATACTTTTCATGGTGACGCTCGGGCCATATTTGGGTTGGAATAAGTCATTTTTTTAGTTTGCAAAAAAATACATGCAAAACAAGAAAAGGGGATGGCTGGTACCCAAGTTTTTTTTTTTTGGGCCTTGTACTCAAGTTATTAAAACTTAAATTAAAAAGACGTTTGGCTAACTCTAAAAGTATTGTTCAGAAGCACTTTTTAATAAATCGAGATAAACTCATTTACATATTTATTTCATATATCGTAAAAACACTTTTAAAATTATAGTTTTGTTCTTACCCATATACCCCTTAAATATGTTTAATTTTTTTTAAGTTTTAAAAGTGTATTTTTGTCCTTATAAACTTCACTAATGAAAAATGTTGAGTCAGCGATTTTAAAATGATGTCTCAACATCCATTATTTTTTGGCCCATGATGACTTTACATTCAATGACATTAATTTTTAATTTAAAATATGTAAATTTAAAAATGTTTTAAATAAAAGATTGGGGTGACTTTTTGGAAATTTTAAATTTTAAAATGTCGGCGTATTGGTATGGGATTTTTGAAATTGAGATGATTTTTTGAGAATTTTGAATTTTGAATTTATTTTATTAAAAAGTTCCCAATAAAATTTGATTCGTTTACGTCTTGACCGTTAATGACACTTCAAGATCAATATATCAATTTAATTCCAATTCCCGACAGAAAATTCAAAATTATTGTAAAAGACCTTCGTCTTCAATAATTTGTTACTGAAATCTTGTACTACCCATGAAACTAAATTAGGTTGGATGTATTGTTTAGATGGTGCGATTGAAATGAGTGAATTGCATTATTAGTTATTACTCCCTCTGTTCCTTATTATAAGAGACATTTGATGCTTATAGCATGTTCCTATATATAAAGACACTTACAGTTGTCTCTACTTTTTTGTGTTGATTTACTATTTTACCCATATTTATTATCTCCAACTCACACTCTCTCTCCCTCCAACTTCTCTTCTTTTAATAATTAATTGTTCTCTCTCATGCTCTCTCTCCTTATTAATGAGGGCGTTTTTGAAAAAATTATACTTTTTACACATTAATTGTTTTTAACTAATTTTAACTGTTTTTTTGATCAACGTACTTCGGTTATTTGTCTCTTATATAAGGAACGGAGGGAGTAATATGATATCTATCCATTTAACGACGGCTTCTTTCCTTTGAATAAACGACGGAACTCTTTTGACCAAAAAAAAAAAACAGTGAAACTCTTCATGCTATAATAAACATTTCCTTCTATTATTATCTTGATTAGTTTCCCAATGCAATTCATTTTGAAATGATTGCAAGCATTCACAGGAGATTTTTAATATCAATCCATTTGGTTTAAGAGGGAGGGAAGACATCCAAGACTATTTTGGTATTATGAATAAAGTGCAATAACATGAAAGAAACATGTCAAATTGTTGGTCATCTGAAATGAAAAATACATGCAAAAGCAATAATTCCATGTGCAAGATGAGCGACCAATACCATAACGATTTTATCACACAATCAATTTTGCAAAACCAACTTTGATATATAATAATTAAACCTTGTAATTAAAATGAGAGGACTCCTACAAAAAAATTCGTCACAGATATTATGGTATTAATATCCCAGTCACTAAATTTTTAAAATGCATTTGAAAAATAATTAATTTATTAAGAAGATGGTTATGCTTTGTCAAATTATCACAGTTGACAGTCTAATTTGATTATGCTTTTCTTCAAATATTCTTTCTTTTGTTGTCAACTTTTTTCAGATAATCATAAATGATAATATAATTTTATTAATATTACACCAAGTAATAATACACTAATTAGGAGAAATTTCTGGTTATATTCTTAAAAACATACATTAAAATCACAATAATTGTGATCCTAACCTGACCCTCTTGAATCTCAACTGGGTATTATAAGATTTTAAGTATAAAAAAAAATTGAGGTTATATTCTTAAAAGCATGCATTAAAATCACATTAAGTATAATACCCGACCGGACTGGCTTAAATCTTAACCGGGTATTATAAGATTTCAAGTATAAAGTTGAGATATGCGGATATCTAAATTTTATTTTATTTTATCAACATCTCTATTTCCCTCTCGTTGAATCCTGACAAAATATATCTTAATAAATTAGAAATAGGGGAAATTGCAAAAAAAGACCTTGGAATTGCAAAAACGCAGATAGGGACCCTTGACAACTTCACTTTGGGTTTTGACAACTTCAGGGCATATTATTCTTGTCAAAACCTAAAGTGAAGTTGTCAAGGGTCCCTATCTGCGTTTTTGCAATTCCAAGGTCTTTTTTTACAATTTTCCCTTAGAAATATAAATATATAATGACGTAAGTCCTTCAAATTTGCATTTAAAAACATAATATAAAGCAATACGCACCTATCCGTGCCATGGAAAAAGATTATAGTTATAGGTAAGTAATTACTTGTTAGGGGAAAAAAATCCTAAAAAATACTACTTAAAATTTGAATTTTCATATCAGTCTTGTGTTTTACGTTTTAATAACAACAACCCATATTTATGAAAATCTTTAATTTGAGATTTTGAAATTAAGTAGTATTTTTGAGGATTTTGCTTCTTTCAAAATCCGAAACACAGATATAAATTATTATATAGCTAGTAATAAACTAGAAAACCAAGTGTTGTGCCAGGTGTGTTTTCAATCTCTCATGTTAAAACTTAAAAGTTGAGGGGTTAATATATTTTTTAGTTCATAAAATTTCGGTTTATTTTTATTTAAGTCGCTTAAATTTTAATCGTGAGAATTATTAAGAAATTTTGAGGAAGAAATTTAATTACTAATGACAAATGATCAATTTGAATCTGTTTAGGACATGGTTATAATTCTCCCATTTCAAATCCATGATTTCAATCATTGGAATTTAGTTAGTTTTAAAACGTTAATATCTAAAAGTGCAATAGTATTAAAATCTATTAAAATGTCAACAAAAAAATTATGATGATGTGGATTTATAAGATGACGCTTGGTTAAATCTTGTATAGATAACAAAAAAGTAATAAAAAAAAAGTCTTCATATGGAGGCTGTTTTAGCCCCTTGTTTTTTTTGTCTTGGAAGTTATTCATTAGGCCACATTCTATTATCCAAATGAGATCTAATTAGATATTATTTGATGAGTTAATATCACCACTTTTAATGATATTGACGATGATACTTTAACAAATTTTGATCATTGTTGCACCTATAGGAACTAATGTTTTAAGACAGAATAAATTTAAGAGACTAAAACTATTAGTTTGAAATTTAAAGAATAGAAACTAAAATGGGTTCAAATTCCAGGAACCAAAAATATAGTAATTCAAAGTTGAAACTTTATTGTAAATTACTATTGATTCTACAAAACTCATCTGATTCTTAATATAGAACGTAATTATTAAGTTAATTTTGATTTTAAATATAAAATCTATTTATTATATTTATTATTTTTTTTCTTAAATTACCTATGTATATACTTCCCTAACCATAATAAAATAAGGAAGGGAGGAAATATATCAAGAAAAATGATTATGATATTTTAAAAAAAAATGTGATATTTTTATAATTAATTAACGTATCTAATTTTATTTAATCTAATCAAAACAAACTAGATAAATAGATATTATGTTAAGTATATGAAGAGTATTATTTCCTGGTGTACAGCCATCGGGGCCGCACACAAGCCACCGGGGAGACGAGCGAAGCAGAATAGCGTAACCCAGGCATCCAAGAGAAGAGAGAGACGAAAGAGCGATGTCTTGTGCTTGCGGAGTGAAGGCCATCCGTCTACAGGTCCAGCTTCACACATGTTCCTTGCGCCCTCCTCGTGCCCCACCATCCCAGATGCTCTCTGCTCTGACTCCCTCCCTCCCTTCCATGCCCAAGCTTCTCTTCCCCTACAAACCCCAACCCAGACCCACACTCGCAACCGCGCCCCTTCGTTGCTTCTCTGGTACGCCGCTTTCTATTTCTCCTTCTTCTCTTTTTCCTTCCTCTTCTTATTACCATTAATCACGCGTCTCGCCCCCCCCCCCTTTTTCCTCTGCCCTAGGGTTTTCAAGAATCGCTAATTCTCTGCTTGCGCCGCTCCCATTTCTCAATTTACTTGCTTATTATTATTATTATTTTTTTAATCCTTGATGTTATTATTTGCTTTCTCAGAATTCCTCTATAGATTCTCGTAATTTGCACCCACCTGTCCCGCGCGCTGCTTGAATTGATTTTTCACCGCTCCCCGGCCATTTATCTGACATTTAAATTAGTTGGATTTTTAAAAAAAAATTTCGTTAACACTGTCGCCCATCTAACTTTGGTTTTTTTTTTTTTGGACGGCGAATCTCTTTTATGAGTTAGTACTGTCTCACGGCTCTTTCTGTTTTCTGTGCCTGTTTTGGTGCCCGCACCCATTTTTACAGCGTTAACTCCTGAACTCAAGTCCACCTTGGATAAAGTCATTACTTCAAATAAAGTGGTTCTATTTATGAAAGGGACTAAAGAGTTGCCGCAGTGCGGATTTTCGAGCACAGTGGTCCAAATATTGAAATCTTTCAATGTGCCTTTTGAGACTATAAATGTCCTGGAAAATGACTTGTTACGCCAAGCTCTGAAGGAGTATTCCAGCTGGCCAACCTTTCCTCAGCTATACTTAGATGGAGAGTTCTTTGGTGGCTGTGATATCACTGTAGGTATGTCATGTTTATTCAATTCCACCTGATTTTTTTGGTTGCTTTGCTCAATTCTGCCCCACTCACGTTCCGCCATGCTAATGCTCGAATGACGACTTAGGCATATCATGCTAATAATTTCAAGTTTTCAAGAATTTGACACCTGCTAGAAGTTCAATGCTTTTTTCCCCCCTTGGTGCGTGTGTTAAGAGGAGGCGTCAAAGACCCCCAAAAAGACACTAAACAAATACGGAACTACAGCACGCGTGTGGTAGCCGCCCGCAATGCTCTTACTGAGTCTGGTTGCCCATTCTCCGGTGATTTCCCCGCTGGTGGGATAATTAAAACAAGACCAGTGGCGACTGTAATTGTTAGTGGTTAATCCGGAGCGAATGAGTTGTCTAGGAAACGACTATGATGGACTTGTAGTGTTTTATATTTGACTTGGGAAAATGAAAGTCAATTTGATAGTATCCAGTATAGTCTTGTATGTATCTCTTTCCGGAAAAGTAGTGCCCACACTGGAGGGCAGATTTTGTTTGTATAATTTTAATTCATAGAGTCTCTTAATCTTGATAACAGCACGATTTTCGCATCTTATATCATAATTTATGTGCATAAGAAGTTGCCATTCATGGGAAATATCCTTATCCATGACCAAAAATGTAGTGGATTTCGAATGATGCTGGTTTTATGTATTCAATGCATTCATGGCTTGCACTGCGTCACGTTTTGTTTGGCTGCAGAGGCATATCAGAGCGGAGAATTGCAGGAACTGCTGGAGAAGACGATGTGCTCCTGAAGCATCCTTTAGCAATTCATTCATGCTGGCTGCCTATTGCGATTACTGCACCGCAATCATCCTTGGTATTTGGGTGCAAACCGGTCAAGGTGGCTGATGAGAATCAAGAATATCTCACCGAATCAACTATTGTTGCTTTGTATTGTGTCCACGACCTTTGTTCAGTTCAATCATTTTTACCTCCCTCGCTTTGTACAGCCTTTCAAGTGTGCCATGTGTTTTCAGTTCAGTAAAGCAGTCTGCTTTGTTGTCCGCATCTTTTATCTTAATATTTTCCTTTTATTTCTATGAACCCAGATTTTTTTGGAATGTTTTATAAGTAACTTTTCAATAATGATTTATGAAATATAAGTTAAGTATGTAAGAATTTTGTCTTGATTCATGTTAGATGTGCTTATTGATACTTATGATTGTGATTCAAAGAGGCGCTAATTCAACTGCACAATTCAACGTGCCACACTTTGTGTGAAAGATTTTTTTGATTTATTATTTTGTATGACATAAAAGAGTAAATACAAGAAGAGTAGACAGATAAGGAAAATTAAAATGCGTTAATGATGGAGTTTTTTTCTTGTTTTCTTTGACAAGAAAATGATGGAGTTTACATTCAGCAAGAGAGTTTTGAATTAAGTTTTAACGTGTTGCAACTTTGAAGAGGGACGAGGTAGTGGGAAAGTAGGTGAGCAAGCTCCGAACTCAAGCTTAGTCATCCCCAAATAGCAGACCCCCCAACCACCAGTCGACCACTTTGACAATGGTAATCATCATTTGACTTTAAAAAAAGCTGCACAAATGAAAGGCACAGAGCTGTAATATTATTGCCGCTTGTCACACCATAGTTCATCAAATAAACTTGGTAGTGAATATTTAAAGCTTACATTCCTGCATTTGAAAAATGGCTTTAAGAAATTCATTTCAAAGCATATATGACTAATTTTTTGATTGCAATTCCATGAACTTAATCTCAGTCGTGTTTTATTAATTGAGTTTAATACTAGTCGTTTCTTTATTTATATGCGTATATCTGAAGGTACGAAGCAAATTAATAAATTACACACATGCATAATTTAAAACTGTTTGTTAAAAATAATTATTTTTGCAATCTGTTGTTTTGGGATGGACTGATCCAAATTCTTCTTCACATGTTCTTTCCTCTGCCGGGGAAAGCATTAAAGTTCAGCAGTTCACGAAACAGGAGCTGGTCCAGCTGTCAAAAAAGAAAAAGGCTAGTTGGCTAAGCGTCATCTACCAGTCTGCCATGTGTGCACAAGACCGCAAGTGGCTTAAAAAGCAAACGCCTTTAATGAATAAATTTACCTACTCTTATTTAATTTTATTACAAAACATGTCCTCCAGAGCCTGTTTCGTGCTCGGAGCGATGATCGGCATCACGAATGTGGGATAAAATTTAATTCATTCAAAATTAGTTTTAATAACTTAGATTAATAATTTTCAAATAAAAATCTATTTTTTAAGGACTTATACTTAAAACTTTATATTTATTATAAATGATGTACCTATTAAAAAAATATTTTTTAACTGATTCGGTCTTTGTCCTCCTGGTAGCGTGGAAAGCCGGGTTTATGAAGAAAATGAATAAACTTTTTTTTTTTTGGGCGGGGGGGGGGGGGGTTGTTGCGCTGCGCCGCTGCGAGGAGGAGGCATGGTCCAGAATTACCCTGATTGGCTGTCCAAACTCTGAGACGAGGCAAAAGCAAAATCACAAAAGCAGACAGCAAGGGGAACTCAAATTTCTCCCTCTCTACCTCTCGTGCTGGCTAGCTTGCAGCCTTCAGGTGTGAACATTCCTTTCTTTATTCTTCATCCTTCCCTTCTCTTACAGCTACGCATCGAGGCCTGGAGCACGTAACCCTCGCATCCTTCTTGGTGCAGCACACAAACAAGCACGATCCTTCTTCCATCCTAAAGCGAGATCTTTTCTTGATGGCTTGCCCTCTAAATTCCATCCGCTATAATGGCTCCCTTTGCGCCTGCCCACCTGGCTACCTCCTTATTCGCCCCTCCAACAACTGCACCCTCTTCACCGCTAACTCCTCCATTGCTACTGAATCCGGAGTCGACTACTATGCTCTCAGCTTTCCGGAGACCATCTTTGCCTTTGATTCCATCAAGAAGTTTACGCAGTCCCAGGCTGTGTTCTTGGAGGCTACCCTCGTCATGCTTCTGTCTTGGCTTCTCCTCTGTTTTTTCTTGAGGTTTACGAGCCTTGGAGATGGCTCTACTGTATGGTTTAACATCAGATGGTGGATTAGTCGTTTGGATGTTTGTTTTGCCACAAGGCATTGGCTGGTTAGTCTTGCCCCCCCCCCCCCCCCCAAAAAAAAGGAAAAATCCTAAAGGGGCTTTATTTGTTTCACTCATCTGCTAATCCTACCATCATTCTTCACTCACTTATTTCCTTCTTCCTTCTATTTTTTCATCTAAACTACCCTTCACCATGGCTTCCGTCGACTGTCAAGCATAGGGATGCTGATAAAAGATTGAGGAATTCAAGCTCTATTTTGCGTCCCATTTTTCTCAGCTATGCATGTCATTAACTAGTCACTTACTGGGGCCTATTTCCTGTATTCGGGATAAAAGAAGCTCCTTGATTTCACCTTCCTTAATTTATTGGTAGCGCAAAAATACAGCTTACAGATATGGTTGGATCAACATCACCACTTAGGCTAGCCAGATCCTGTGATTCGTATCTATTGCTTCCCATATCATGTTCACTTCATTCCCATACCAAAGGCATACAAAAAACTGCAATCTTGTTTGTCATTACGATAATTTCACATCTCACAGTTTTTCGTGACTGGTTTATGTGGTTACATCTCTATTCAATTTGAAATCCACGTCACTTGACGTGGACCTGCAAGAAATTTTGAATTGTCTGTGAATATAATGCAACGCCTGCTTCATCATCCTATTATAGGTGTGCTTGTTAAACTTATGTGAGAAGAATAATTTATCTATAACTGCTATTTTCTCGTATAGGATGATCAGAAGGTAGTTAAAAAGCGCAAAACAGAACTTGGCGGAACCTTCTCCATAGCAAGTTGGATACTGTTTATTGGTTTATTTGCTGCGTGAGTATCTGATAACTTTTGTATTTAAAGAATTAGAATTAGAATATTTTTAAGGGCATCTTCTTTTTTTTTTTTTTCCCCCGCCCCTGGGAAGTATCTAACCTCGGTTTCCTTTCTGCCAAATGCCTTCTGTTTTTTTTTTTTTTTTGATTCGACCTATCATCAGGTTGCTGTACCAGATCATATCAAAAAGAACAATTGAGGTGCATAATGTGAGAGCTACAAGCAGACCGGAATTAAATTCATTTATGAATGACATGGAGTTCAACATCACCACTATTTCTAGCATGAGCTGTTCAAATCTACGTGATCTGGGTAGCTTAGTTACCGGAAATCCTGGATTTATTGATCAAAGAGTTGCTTCTCTATCGACTTTGGCAAACTACTCCTGCCACAACTCAAGCAAGGGCCCAACCATAACACTTAAATGTAAAAACTGCAAGCTGGCTCATGATAACATGTACATTTCTTGGCATTTTGCTGATCTTCCCAATAATCCTGCCACCGCTGTTGGGTTTGAGTTCAATCTCTCTGCAATGGATGATTTAAACAAGTACGTGAGTTTTGTTAGTGGAACCCTAAAAAATGGAAGTGCTTTTGACGATAGACCAGTTACATTCAGAGGGAGGGAATCAAATATTTTAAAATTTAATTTGTTCCCTCGAATATACCATAGTTTACATGATTTGAAGCTAATCCAACCTCTGTTTCATGAGTTCCTGCCTGGCTCGATTTATCGTGATACAAATCAACTGCAGGCATCCCTCGAAAGTTCTGTTGATGGACTATTAAATACTACATTGTACATCAATTTTCTATCTTCTTATATTGTGGAAATCAACAAGGAGAATATCATGGGTCCGGGTAAATATCTTTTGCCAACTTGTATACGTACTTGACTGTCAATCTGCAATTTTTCTAAGTTCCATATGAATTTCATGTTCACAGGAGCACTTTCAGTCCTGCCTAATTTCCTCATTTCCTTACGAAATACTTCTGGCTCCTCACTTTCAAGTCAATCTGGCTAACCTTATGATCTCTCTAAATTTTACCCACTCTCACCAGCACACAGACACACATTATAAGTATGAGGTTTTATAATATGAGCAAGTGGGGCTGCTTACATTATCAGTCTTTGGGTCCTGGTGTTAGATTTGCTTGTTGGCCTTGGGGTTAGGTGATCCAGTAGCTTTTCCTGGAACTATGCGTCTCTAGTTGGTTATTGTTTTGATCCTTTGATTGTTAGAATGTTGAATTGATATTGAATCTTGAGAGCTCGGTTCCTTACCCCTTGATCCCCTTTTCTGTCTTGCATGAGGATGTCTCGTCAAACTAACATGCCGTATTTGTTGTACTAATTTGGGCAATTAAGGTTATGGAGCCATTGAGGCATTATTATTATTGTTGTTGTTGTTGCTAGGATGCTGCTTTCTGTTATGAAATTTTAACTGTCTCAGAAATTTTGTATTACTGATTAGATAACATATCGTCATATCCTTCAGACAAATATACTTATATATCAATGTTGCTTCGAACTGACATCTATCATTCTATCCTTTTCTGTTGCGAGGTGCAGTGAGCTTTCTTGCAGATCTTGGTGGCCTGTATTGCATTAGCATAGGCATTTTTTTCTACCTGTTGATACAAGTATGATTTTGGTTCCTTTAGTCTTTCTCAGTATTATTATACCTATGATTTCTTAATATTCAACCTTCGCACTTTATAACTGTCTCTCAAATAAGACAAGCAAGTAGTTCGTTCATTTTTCAATTGTATATAAAGACTCCAGCGCAGATCTATGGCCACCTACATGCATTGTGGTGGAAATTGTAACGCAAAAAAATGTTCTGGTTTTGTATAAAACTGATTTGTTAAGATTTTTAAAACATCCGTTCATGCTATGACTTTCTATGTGGCTATCCTTTTATAGATG
The DNA here is from genome assembly GCF_004799145.2 of Neltuma alba. Lineage (NCBI taxonomy): Eukaryota > Viridiplantae > Streptophyta > Magnoliopsida > Fabales > Fabaceae > Neltuma > Neltuma alba. The sequence goes on along the minus strand of NW_021634375.1, from coordinate 7,425 downwards.
TTGCGTTCTATATTAGATGATGGCGAATGGCTGATAGCAATCATAATTCTCTTATGACTCATGCGGTCCATATTTTGTTAAATTGTAGTGTGAGTACAGGATAAAGAAACTCCGAAATGAGGATAGTGTTTTGCGGAGAATTAGAAATCAGCACAAAGCTCGAGAGCATTGGAACAAAGTAATTTCTTGCTTGGCTGATTAAAAGATTTCTTATATGTCATGCTATTAACTTTTGATTATATATCCTTTTGAATTGTCGGACTGAATGACCGATAATTTCTGCGTTTAATTAGTTGAGAAAATATGTAATGTACACATACGGCTATAACACTGGAGATGACATATACAAGAACTCTAAAATGGAATCAAGTTGCAGTGGGCTTATGTTGCAATCAATTCGTGGAAGTGGGTCATCATGTAAGCGAAGGCAACAAAGCAGAACAGATTCAATTAGTTTTTACAGGAAACCCAGTGGAACTGCAACCAAGGTAAAGCTTCTGTATCCATTCTAAAACTAAGCTAATTTAGGTGTTGTTGCATTTTGGGTCGATCTCTCTCTGCTTTTCTTGAGGTTGGTTTGTATGACATGGATCATTGTGAAAAATAGCTTAAAATGGTACATTTGTACTAGTATATATACTGGAATATAAATTGGCCGTAAGTTTTGGAAAACATGACGTTGTTCTTAGGAGATTAGGCTGTATGATCTCCGCATCTCCATCATATCATACTGACCACTTCTCTCAATAAGATGATCTTTAGGTATGTAGTATCGTTTATGTAATCAGCAGTAGGTTTGAAGTTTTCCTTTCAAAATTAAATGAGAATTGACGCTGCACTGTCGCAAGAAATTATTTATGTTCATCTTTCAATGCTTCCTTTTCCAGTCATTGAGCTGCAAACCACTTGAATCCACAAATGACCAGAAAAAGCATTCAGAAAATGTATCAAAGCAGCAGAGTGTTGGTTCAAGTAAAGAAATGGCGCGGTCTCAACCTCAAGAATCTTCTTTCATTGATAACTTCATTCCACCACCACCTTCACTAGGTAGAAATTAATTTCTGTTTGGGTTAGCATGCTTATTATAGTAAATGTTATTTCCCATGACAATTCACAAAATCCTTTGTTGGAACATGCTTTCTAATTAAAAAATACTGCAAATTGTTACTTTGTTGAGCCTCTGAAACTGAAATTGTCGATCCTGTATTTACTTACCATCATAATGTTTTCCATGGTTCTACAAATTCTCTTGCCTGTGATCTCTCATTCTACATCTGTTACTCTAAGATCATAGGTCATGGCATGGCTACTGGTTCTGCAGCTGTTAGGTCTCTGTGTTAATTACCACAGTACATAGATTAGACTAACAGAATTAAGTTACTTGTAACATAAATAAATCTTACTAATAGAAATAAATTATACTAAACTTGATATAACTATGTTATGTAGCTTGAGCTTTTTAATTATCATGTATAGTCAAACCTTAATATGGTCATGGCAAAATTATATGTTAAACTTTTATATTCACATCCCATACGTTATGCGTTTGAGTTATGCATAAAAAAATGATTGCAAATGCTTTATAGCTGTTCGACTTCTGACTACCATTCATTTTCTTAATGTTGTTTAGTTATTTATTTTCAGCAATTTTGCCAATCTTTTTGCTTACTAATTTTTTAATGTTATTGAATGCTTTTGATACCTCACATACATTTAACTTGTCATTTGTATGGCAGAATTTAAGAGTGATTCTGAAATGGACATGTCTGATGTCAAGAGGAATCTAAAACGTTTACATGAGTATAATGTAATGCTAAGGGAAAACTTGGTGGCTAGGCAGTCTCTGCTTCATTCTCCATCATCTAGGCATTCATCTCAAGTAAACAGTAATCAAGGTGAAGTTTAACCAGGTTTTTCTCTGGGGAGTGACGAAGATGAACTGAGAGCAGGCATTGGTAAAGAGAATCATCATCGATGCATGGATTTAATTCTGATATGGGAGTTGGTCCTTGATCGAAACAGTAGTTGGAAGTAATGATCAGAAAATATTCTGTATGAACCTCTGAAACATGTAGCAATGTAGCATTCCAGGCTAGATTCTGCTGCATTCAAAGCTGCTGGATGGATAAAGCATGGTGATCAAAGTTTTCATGATTTTGTCTGGTATTCTTTCATGTTCTTCTCAGATTGATCTTTTCTATGGTCGTGGATGTACTGTTTGTCATGAAACCATATAGCTGATGTTGGCATGGTGTCTGGTATTCTCAAATATTGGTGGAGCTATTTGCATGTCTATCTTGCAAATTAATTAGTTAGCCAGCCATCAAAAGATCCATTGGTGCATGCTAGACCATATCAATTAGGTTGGAAGAAGCAGGTTTGGTGCTGTTGGCGATATAATTGTATTGATCCTGGAGCGTAAAAAAGTTTAGGCACAGATCTCTATTTAGGTCTCCATGTGCATTTTCCTTTCGGGTAGATAAATGTGTATCTTGTTTGTATTTGCATGTTTCAAAAGTAATTATCAAACACGCCTCATCTAAAACTAGGCGGCCATCATGCAGTATTTGAAAATTTAGTCATATTGTTCATAACTTGTAAATAGTATTGCTTATTATAAATTTATAATGTCTTGTTGTGATATTGTCACATTCCAATCTGATTCCATCTACTTTTTGGTAGCCTTCTCAAGTCTGAAAAGCAAGCATTGATTTATGTATTATTCATGAGTCCCAACCGTGGAAATTTGTCCCGCCATATTTGGCGAGTGGGGTGGGAAAAGAGCTTATACATATAATGGGAGTAGTTCCATTCAGAAAGCATTTGGGTCCCCTCAACCAGTTCAGGGGATCTCTTCATAGCCTTTACATAAGGTAAATCCAGTCGATCTGATCATTTTGTGGATGCCAAGGAGCCACAATGCATTTTCAGCGTGGAACAATCTGATTGCATTGTTGGAAGCAGAGCAGGACAAAGACCAATTCCCTTCAATCATTTCTACTCTCTTTCTCCTATGCATCCCTCCAGCTCAATTTCTATGTCAGTATCTGTGACTCTGTTCCCACTGCCCATACAAAAACCATGCACCCCTGTTAAAGCATATAAGCCATATATTTTCTGTGTTCTAACTTGCACCACTTCTAGAGATGCTTGTATAGCTATGCCCGCTGCCCGCTTACCGAAAATCAGGAATCTTACTTTTAATGGTGAAATCAGGGAAACAGGAGAAGTGTGAACTTCACACCGCTTTGATGGGATTCTTGTGTACAAACATCGAATACACCAATTTATTCCTGCCAATATAGCCATAAGAGGCGACGATGGTTCTCACGAATAAGAGGGATGTATAGTCTCCGTTAAATCTGATTCCAAAGCCAACATTCTCCCAAGCCATCTGACCAGTTTGATGAAGAAATGAAATCAAGTATGAATCCATGTTTTGAGCGTCACCTTCGCTGGTCCTCTCTCATCTCCTCCAACGTGGCCCTTTGACGGTGGACAACTGACATTATCTCAAATGAGGCAGTGAAGACACCCAATACTCCTCTGGTCCTAAATATAAGACTCTCATACTAGTGTGTATAAAAGTTTTATATTTAGGATCGAAGGAGTACCCGAATGTATATGCGACCTTTATAAACTCCAAGTTTCTGTATTATGCCTCAATAGTGTGGCAGGTATGGGAAAATAAAATGTATCTCTATCGATATAATGCTGATGACATTACGGAGCAAGTATGTCAACTCAACATAATCTCTACTTCTAGGAGTATCCTTTATCCTAGATGCACTGGGAATTATCAAACCTTAGGCTGCCGAAGGCCATACCTCTAGGAGGAACAAGAATTCAATCAGAAATGGGAGCCGGTTCATTCTTGGTTCCATCCCACCAATTTTGGCCCAAAATTTTTTTCGATTTTAACAAGTGAATTTACAAGTTCAACTAACTCATTTTCAAAATATGAAGCTGACGAAATCTTTAGAAAATCTCTCATTTGTTTTGATGTGATACCATTACTTGATATGCTTGCTCTTTAGCTCAAGCTGCACGAGGAAATACTGTTTCTGCCGCCGTTAAAATGTTATGCAACTGCAACCATGCATCGTGACAAATATGGGAATATGGGTTACGTCGGCGGGTGCGTGACTCGGCCAATATCCTGTCACTTGCCGCACGTCCGTAGACTGTCCAGTGCAGGCAACAAGGAATTGGCTTCATAATGTTTCATAATTCTATGATTCAATAATAATTTTATAAAATATTAAATACAAACCGCTCAAAATTTGATCCCATAGTTGAAACGTGTAGGGGAGAAAGAGTGGAGTAATACGCAAGTGAAGAGAAGCCAAACTCTAAGCAACAATGGGTCTCGTCATAGTGATTACACAGCGTTAACAGAAGAACCTGAATGGGAAATATGTTACATTAAAAATAAATACAACCCCTCCCCGTGAAGAAATGACCCGTTAAACCCAGCACGGTAGAAGGTCCGCGTCATTAAAGAAAACCTAGACGTTAACAGAACACAATAGACATCTACAATAAAGACGGGACTGCAAGGGTTGCGAAGTTTGGGAGACCGAACCCCATGCAGCCAACTCAGTTTCATAAACCACAGCAGGTCGACATGATACAGCTTCTTCTCGCTCTTCGAGGATACCAGTGAACCGGATTGTTGCTCAACTTGCTACGTCAGATTCAGTCATAACTGAGAAACCATCATAATACTAGGATAGTCCTTCGCCGGCGTGTCGCCAGAAAACATCAGGAATTTTAAGTAAAATGTGATCATTATTCATTCCGCTCATCAACAATATTGAAACCTGGCTGCAGCCCTGCGGATGTTCCATCAAGAGCATGGTACAAAAAATTTTCTCCCCCTTATTCTGTGTAGCTCTTTTTTAGTTCTCTACCACTACTAGAAGCAGAAGCAGCATCCTTCCCAGAGTGCACTCCCAAAGCATGGGCAAAGATTCTCCTCGCAGCTCCCAAGTGCTCCATTTTCATGTAGTCTTTACTTGCCCTATTGCCGTGTTTTACATGTTGGGAGACTTGTGGTTTGTCAGCATTCCTTTCGTTGGATGAGGAGGAGTCGGAAGTGCTATCATTTCTTATTCCGCTGTTTGAGTTCCTTTTTGGGTGTATAGACTCTTCCGGACCTTTCACAAGGTTGGACTCTTGACTGTTCTTATCTTGATCATCTGATACATCCGTACATACTCTATCCTTCATATTATTGGTAGGCAAGCCATTCTGATTTTTTGAGTGGATGCTTTGACCTAGTGCATGAGCAATCATTCGGCGGGCAACCACAGGCACGCTTCGGGGCTTCCGTTCACCAGACCCTTTCACATCATCCAAATTCATGGAAAAAATTCGCTCACGAGAAATCAAATAAGCTTGTTTCCTCTTCTCTAGTGACTGTTGGATCGATGGTATAGTTGTTTGAGAGGCTGAAAAAAAGCAGCAGAAATATGAAGGCCTGCTCAAGTGAGTGTGCCACACTTAATTTCATCAAGAAAAAATTTTCCCAATCATTCGCCGTGACGTCCCTAGTTTCCCCAAATTTCTTCCAGTTCTGCCTCAAAATCCCAAACCCCTGTCATCCTCCATAAACTTCTCCAATCCACAAGTCACTTCCCATTCTCAAGTTCTTGCTTAGTTCAATCCAATAGCTCTTACAAAACTGTATTAATTCCATTTCAAAATCCCTAATTCCTTTTACCAAGTCTCGCACACTCCAAATTCTTCTCCCATCTAGATATTCTTCCCCAACTTTTCAATCAAACATCCCCGAGTTCTTTCCCCCGCCCTCAATTCCTAATTGAAAGTGTTTTTTGAGATAAAATTTGGAAATATCAGCTGAAATTTGAGGTTTTCAAATTGATAATTAACAAAAATTAAAGCATGAGGCAGTATTGTGTCAAAGACTTAATGGACCAAACATGAAGGCAGCAAAATGACACTCAAACGGAAAGTGAAGAAAACCTAAATCATAAGATAGTATATTATATTTTACTCATTTATTAACCATGGAAGATTCTATAGCCAAGATCAATATAGTGCAGAACATACTACAGTAAGTGACAGCAAGGAGAATAAATGGCTGCATGTATTACCCGGAATGGTTTCTTTTCTCCTTAATATTTGGTGTGATGAATTCAGATATTGAGGCTCATCATATTCCCAGAGGATATCACTAACCAGGATGGGAGGTCTGCAATATATCCACATACACAGATTATTTTATGAGAGACCTCAGAAGCATTGTTGATTTCTTCAAATGTAGAGAGACTGGTTAGATAAAATAATCTACTTGATACTTGATTTAAAACAGTGAGAAGGACAAGATTCCTTTTATTTCACATACATAGATGTCTCCGGACACCTCACCAGAACCAAATGGCGATCATCTCCTTCACCAACAGATTCATGCGCAAACCTGACACCAATAGCAAAACTATCAATTTTTTTCTCCAAAAGATACAAATTAAAAAAAAGAAAGAAAAGAAAAGAAGAACAACAATAAAGAAACCAAATTGGAAATTAGAGGTCAAGTTGCACAGAAATAAAATTTATAAAAAGAATACCCAAATATCTCTGCAAGACGATGTAAGAGAAGACGACTATAAGAGTTCATTGGCTCCAATTCCAAGACCCTATCTGAACTACAATTCGAGAAAAAACATAGATCAAGATTCAAGACATAGATATGATACAAGGGGAAAAAGGTTCTAACCTTTGTCTGCTATGTATTAAATTGAGGATGCATACACTGAAGTGGCACAAAAACCACCTACAATGAGATGCTACAAAAGACCAATAAAACAAAATGCTCGTCCCCCACAACATCTCTTCTTTTATCTATGAACTAAGGCACAGACTTAAAACAGTTCAATTTTATGTAAGTGTGATTAAGAGATGCACTACTATGTTTTTCAAATTAATAAGAAACATAGAACAGCAAACATTTTTATAAGCCATCCCCCAGGGTCCAGGTCCAAATGCAACGAAAATGAAAGGAGGAAAAAATAGGGAGAGTATGATCCACTGGGCATCCATATTTGTATATTACCATGCTCAAGGAAAAATTATTAGCATCATTAAAACCTTTTACTTTCCTATCAATGGCTTGGACTAAATCTCAGCCTCAAAATCAGTGAAAAGATGTCTCATAAATTGTTACCCTGTGTTCTCATCCTGAAGGGAGTTAATTAGGGCTTCTTCCATAGTGAGAACTAGATGCTTGCAAGGAAGATTGTCCTTGACAAGAGAAGCCAATTCCTCGACCTGCAAACAACATAGATGTTCAAAAATATACCTCGGGGAAAATAGTCCCAAGTACAAGTTCAAAAAATTTTACAGCAATGTGAAAGCAAATAAAAATCAACAACACAGAATGGAAAAATAGCGGCATTCAGAAAA
>NW_021634374.1:0-48191 GCF_004799145.2 Neltuma alba | reverse complement strand
GATTTTTCATATAATTTTTTTAGCCACCATACTTCTCATGTGCTATTAGTAGCCGTTTTGTGTTAAAATTCATCATATATTAGATATTTATTGATTATTGATTGATATCTTCTTATACCTTTTCCACCAAAAAAAAAAGTAAAAAATTGTTTAATTTAGAAAAATTTCAGGAAAAATACTCTGAAGTTATCATTTTTCAGTTCAGGTACTTAAAAAGAAGGAAGTACTGCTTAATTTAATATTTTACAAATATAGTTAAATAACTAAAATATCTTTATATCAGACTTAAAAAAAAAGCTATTAAATAAATATTATGACTCGGGTTAATAAAAAAATACGCTAGATAAGTACAGCTCATGAGGTTTTTGACGAACAAACAGTTTACAAATTTCTTTGCTTTTTTTTTGCCAACATACAGCTCATGAAACTATTACTAGTTGTGTGATAAAGCATTATGTTAGTTTATAACTTGTTAATAAATTTTTTTATAAGAGCATTTTAGTTGTTTAACCATTATTTGCAAAATATAAGAGCAGACACCATTTTTTTAATTGGGATTTTGAAGCGTTAGGTATCTGATTTGGAATATTACATTTTTCAATTTTTTTATTTGTCATTTTCCCTGTAATTTATGATCACTTGTTTTTACCATTGACTTCCTCAACAAAAGAACAAAAATTAAAATACTAGATATTAGCTTCGATCCTTAATATAAGAATTAGCCGAGTAATTAGAATATATTAAAAAAAATTAGTTAAGTTAATTATTTATAATAAATAGGTATTATTTTTATTAAAAATATTCTTACTATTCAAATATATTGGTTAGAACTACTATTATTGTAAATACTACCTTGGGAAAAAAATGGATAAATACGAGGGACAAAGTGAATTGGTGTTTTATATTTGGGATCAAAATAAAAGTTAAACTAACTCTTATATTAAAGACCAGAAGTAGTAATTATTATGACCCGGATTAATTAAAAATACACTACAACATTACAGCTCATGAGTTTTTTTTGATCAACACAGGTTACAAATTTCTTTTTTTTTTTTTGGGGCCAACATACAGCTAATAAATTGTTACTAATTGTTTGTCATAAATTATCATAGATTATATGCTTGTTGATTGATTTCTCCCCTTAAACTTTTTTATCTCAAAAATTAATTGATTCGTGAGCGCGCACTCATAATTTTGCCACTGGTTTGGCCAGTTAAAAAACAGAGCAAAATTTTAAATGTGAGATAATTATTATTACTCAGCTAAAATAAATAGGATAATACTTATATCAAATTCTTTATATTTATTATATGTCAAGTTCTTTAACCATACATACAATGTGTTCTATTTTTAAAATATTAACATTTAATAGTATTTAATTATTCACTCATATGAAACAAAAAATAGTTATGGCCACGTTGGTTTAAAGAACTTGATATAATATACAAAATAATTGCTTAATTTTTTTCAAATAAAAAATATGCTAGTTAATTACAGTTCATGAGTTTCCTTTTTTTTTTTTTTTTTTAGCTACGATCCAGTCCATGAATTATTATTAACCGCTTATCATAAATAAACATAAATTATATATTGATTGATTATTATTTTTTCCCTTAAACTATTCTCCAAAAAAATTGATTGATCGCACTCCCATATTGTTACCTAGGTCTAACCAAAAATACTGTTAGATAATTACAGCTCATGAATTTCTTTCTTTTCTTAACCAGCGTAACACACGGCTCATCGCAAGTTTTTTGTGCCGAGAAACAGCTCGTGGTCTATTATTAGTAGTTTTTGTCATAAATCATCATAGATCAAGAGATTATATATTTATTGATGATTGATTTTTTTTTTTACTCTTAAACTATTCTTCGGAAAAAATTGATTGATTCTTGAGCAATTCTCATACGAATTGGTTTCCCGTAATAAAAATAAACAGAATAAAATTTAATGTTAGATAATTATTATTTGGATCAAACAAAAGTTACGTCAAACAATTTGTGGTTTTTTTTGGCTTACCTAGAGTTATTAGTTTTTTGGTTTCATAGTATTATTGAAGATGGAGATTAGACAGATTAGATAATTTAATTGATTGATTAGCCCATTCCCATTATTTCCTTAATTAAAATTTAAAAGAAACGGAAAAGAAATCTCAACATTAAGAAATCTAGCCGTTGGATACAGCAACGAAATCATCACTATTTCTCATAAATTTAATTTAGGGCAACTGAATAATTGATTGATGATTTATTGATTGATTAATTTCTTTTTTAATTATTTTCTTTTAGTTGATTGTTGAGCACCCCACCTTTTTTTTTGTTTGTGTTTTTTAACTTTTGTACCGTTGATGTCCGAAAATAAAAAGGAATAGCGATCCGAAAAGACCAAGGCGGCACGGCGATAATGGTCAAGTTTGGCTGGGTTGGTTCACCCTTGTGATCCTTTAGAGAAGCGCCTCGTAGTTCGTTCTCTCCCGCGACACTCTGTCGAGTTTCTTTGTGTGTGTTTCCATGGAGTTGGAAGTGAAGTTGGTAGGGAACATAGACAACTGCTTCGTATCTCTTCCTCTTCCTCTTATCCAACTTCTGCATTCCACACGGTCGACGCCCCTCCCTCATATTCTCACCCTCGAGCTTCGCTCTCGCTCTGATGATCTCTGGTTCGTTGCTTGGTCCGGAGCCACTTCTAACTCTAATGCCATAGAGGTAGGTACCTTCACTGTTCTTTTCGTTTAATCTCCTTGTCAGTCGTGTCATCGTTTTAGTCATGAAATTGGGCTTTTCTGGGATGACAATTTCTAGCGAAACGGCGGCCTTGCCTACAAGCTGACATGGTGGACAATTCACTGGTGATGACAACTGAAGTCTTAGGTATTTCGAATTGCATGACAGTTTTTGAGCCCCAACAAAAAAGGAAAATAAAATAAAAGGAAGGGATGCTGAAAGAAGAATGGTATTTTTTAGGCTTTAATTCCTGCGTCAATAGAGAATACCACGCTGTTTCTAAGGAATTGTATAACATAGATTTTAGTTTGAGAGGCTAGGGTCCGTGCAAAATTTAAAAATTTCCAACGTCATTAGAGAATACCACACTGTTTCTTTTCCTCTCTGTTGTCTTCTTCAGGGTTGCATTACATGATTTCTTTTTTTCTTTAATGCTGTGCTGTATATATCGCCCCTCTTCTTTCCAAAGCCTGAGATTCTGTTGAACACTATAATTTGAGCCTTTTATCTATGTTGCATAGCCATTGCTATACGTGAAAGGTTGAATGGGTATGTATTCTGCAGGGTGGAAAATGCTTCCGCTGTTCTGTTGAACACTAAAATTTGACCCTTTTTGTTCTGGTCAATTGCTGTCAGCGTGATCTTTTCACCCAATTTCTTTAAGCACTAATATAGAAAATTTAGGTTGCGCAACATTTTGCAGAATGCATTTCCTTGCCAGATCATGCTAGAGTGCAAGTAAAAGCTGCTTCTAACGTGCCACACGCTTCTCTGATTACAATAGAACCCCATACAGAAGACGACTGGGAAATTTTGGAGCTGAACTCTGAGCAAGCTGAGGCAGCAATTTTAAACCAGGTGTGCCATTTAAACCAGCGACACGTGTGGGGTTGTCATTTTTACCCTATACTTTGCTGGGTGGACGAGTTGACCTTATCAGACATTGTAGAATTTGTTTTGTCCCCTCATCTCATCTTTACTGTGTTGTACCTGTATTGGACCTCATGTGTGTGCCTCATGGGCACTTATTAAAAGCTCCTCATTACTTTGTCCATGCAGGTAAGGATTGTCCATGAAGGAATGAGATTTCCTTTGTGGTTGCATGGTCACACAATGATTACGTTCTTTGTTGCTTCTGTTATTCCCAAGAAAGCGGTGGGTAAGATGATGTCAAATACTTTCTCGACCCTTTTTTGTTATATTGCTAGACACATGGACATAGCTCAAAGCTAACTAACGATACTTTTGGTTACGTTCTTTTTCAATTTGTAATATATTGAACTGTGATGGCAAATGTGAACAATTATTAATAGTACATAGCGTTAAGCAGGTTGCACTAGAATCCAGGGAACAGTGGAGTAAAACTCCATTTACTCAATCAAAATGCCACTTGTATAAATTGACTCTAATGATTTCTTTGGTCACTTTAATATTCAAAAGTTTGATTTTGTTCCGATTTTCATCCTTCTAGTGAAAGTGAATGCTGATATACAATCTATTAAAGAACAAATATTATATTTGGTTGAAACAAAATCAAGCTTTTTAGTTAAATGATTCCAAAAACTTTGGAGAAGTTAATTGATTTGTCAAAAGATAAATCTCTTAAATGGCTCATTACCGAGGTAGTTTATTTTATTAATTAATATCTTGATATTCATTTGCTGATTCCCTTAGCATGTTTAATTTATTTTGTTCCTTTATTCATGCATGTGCGCGTATGTAAAAGAAAGAATGTTGATTTGTTGCTGATTTTATGCTGTTTTAATTGATGAATGTCCTAGTTCTAATGTACAAATTTTATATGACTCAGTCATAAAAATTTAAGCAATTTTATAAATTCAAGGGTAAAATACACTTTGATGCATGTGCATTATTAGACTGGTAGAATAAACATGTGAACATCATTATTTTTTCAGCCCAGAGGATTCTTGAACATGCTGTTTCAATATTATTATGAAATTGTGTTTTTTTAAACTAAAAAATTTGTAGCATGCAGAAGGATGCTGTGTGTTAGGAAAGTGTCAATCTTAGTTGTTATTCTATTCTTGGATGAATTTTTGCATGCTGGCGCAAATAATTACGTTTGATGTTTTATCAATTATTAATTGATGTTTCTTATTACATCATACGATTTTTCCAGTGCAACTCATGCCAGGAACTGAAGTAGCAGTTGCCCCAAAAAGACGTAAAAGGTTTTCAGATTCACTTGCGGACTTGCATCCAGATTCCTATAATAGACAACACACTTCAAAGATGCTGCTTCGCATACAGGATCCAGACCAGTCGTGTCACACTAGTGCTTGTGTCAAAGGAGTTGATCTTCATATGGAGCTTACTTCTGCTGCTTTTGTTCACCCAGAAACAAGCAAACGGTTGTCACTCAATAATAGGCTTCAGTTGGTCTACATAGTTCCAAGAATAGCTAACAAGAAGGCCAATGGTGCTTCCAAAACGAACATTATGAAAACAAAAGGCAGTTCAGCTACTAGGGAAGTTGACTCTGGAAATTTAACTGATGATAAAGGATGTAGGCAAGCAATTGTTTATCTTCTGCTTTCAGAGTCAGTGGCCAAGGGACATGTGATGGTTTCTAAATCTCTTCGACAGTATTTAAGAGCTGGTCTGCATTCATGTATGTCAAACTGTCTTACACTCACCTGCCGTACCCGCAAGCCCATGAAAGCCAAGTATCTTTCACATTAATGAATTATTCTCTCTGATGTTGAAACTGAATATTTGTTATTGAATTCATTGTGTTTGCCATTTAATCTCTTGATAGTTTGGAGCCTAAAATGTAGTGTTTTTTTACATTTTGATGCTGCATCATTCATCACAATAACAGAAATTGCATTTTACTATATTGACGTGTGGTGCACTTTTTGTGATGCTTAAATTTTTGGTCATGAATTTTCATGGTTTTGACAGATTTGAATTGTGAGGTTTTGTTGAGTCATAGCTTAAAAAAAAAAAAAAAAACTTTTGTTCTGGGCCATGTTCTCCCTTTAAGGGTATGATGTATTTGGTTTGAATGCAATACTAGTTTTATACACCAGATTATGAGCTTTGTTACTTAAATGAGGTAGGATTGCTTTCGTTCCTTATGCTATTTATTCTGAGGTGCTATAAGTTACACTGTTCATAGTTTGTTAACAGTGACTTTCTATAGATTTATCAGATAATAATATGTAGATTTCTTTTGCTTAGGATTGTTCCTCTTCCTTTTCATTTGTTCTTCCTTCTCAACCTGTGTGTTATTTTGTGTTGTAGGCTCTTTATAAAGTTAATTTAGAAGGTTACTATTGTGCTATAGCTTCTATTTTTCCTTCATTTTAAAATGTTTGAACGGCCTGCTATGCTGTTTTTTTTCTTTTGTTTTTCAACGTTTGTTTGGATTGAAAAATTTGTTTGTCCTTTAAACACAATGTTTCTATTTTTGCAGGGGTCTATTTGAAGGCATGTGATGTTAATTTGGAAAAAGCTATTCCCTCCTTCTCTCTTTCTCCTTGCCACTTCCGAATGTTAAGGCAAGACAATGATGGTGATAATCATATAGATAAGAACAAGCTCACAAGGACTGCATCAGGTGTCTTTGGAGATCTTGTGGATTGGTCTATCCATAATGAAGTTATTAACGTTCTTTCAGATGAATCCCATTCTCAAGCAGATGAAGATGTTGCAAATCAGTCGGAGAATCTAAATGGACTACAGCATCTTCTAAGACTATGGTATATTGCACAACTTGATGCGGTTGCTTCCTTTACTGGTATGGAGGTTAATGCACCAGTATTGGGTAGTAAAACCTTACTTCATTTTGAAGTCAGTTACATAAAGCTTGGGATTAATGGAAAGGTTCAGTTGGCTTCTAATTCATCAGAAAACAGAAACAAGACAGCTGAACTATTGTTTTTGCTAACTATTGGTGAAGATTCCTTGCATCACGGAAAAATCACTGCATATGAAATTGCACTTGGTGAAAGAAACAAAATGAACAGAAATCCAGCAGATCAACAGCTGTTTAAAAGGCTAAAGTTCACTGATCCCGTGTCTATCCAATCTCTAGAAGATAAAATATCTGAAGAACATATTACTTCAGAAGTAACAAGCCTTGACTTGATGGGGGCAACTGCTTCTGATGTTATCAATAGTAGGTATTTTCTGAAAGGAGTTTCTATCTGCTCTTCAATTGATTCATTTTTCCCATCAGTTTTGCTGTGCATTCTTGAATGCTCTTTGCTTGTGGTGGTTCTATCATTCTTAGTTCTTTACAGACCATTCGATTTTCCTTGTTCCTTTCTTGAAGCTTTAGATTTTATGAATTATTCTCTGTAACTGTTTCTACTTCTAAGCGGTAGTTTATTCATATTAGTGTTTATGACCTTCTTGCTATTTCTTTTCCACGAAGTTTTACTTATTTTGAAAGGAAAAAAATCCCAAGTGTTGCAAGATAAATCCTCTTTGAGCTTTGAATGGGTCTCTTATATTCATGATATTACCTACTAATGATATAACTTGCTGTTTCTTACTGATTGCAGGGGTGACAGTATTGTTATCTTCTGCTTCTGGTATGTGGTTTGATTCATATGACTTGCCGCTCCCAGGACATATTCTTATATATGGACCTTCAGTAAGTTGAATTTTGTTTTTCTAGTATTTAACTAAGTCCAAGGTATTAGCAGGCAACAAGTCCTCATCATTGCAATGTCAAGAGTCTGCAAATGCTTGTTTATTCTTGGCAACATATTGAACCTCTATGTGTCTTTTGCTTTTATAAAATGATGCCATACTCCTCTGTAGTTTGGAAACATATATTTAGTTTACCAGATATTCTCTTATTCATTTTGCAAAGTCTATCCCTCATTGTCATTATAATGGGGACAAAAACCGGATGGCTAGTTTAAGCAGAAAAAGCATTTCTTACTTAGTGTGTCAATGTAACTGATATGAAAAATCCTGAATCAGCTCTTATTGCATATGGTTTCCAGCATAGAAAGTCATGCAATAAAAGCTCATTCAGGCACTGACAGTTTTTTGGATTACAAGTGCTTTGGAGCCAGGTAGTCTAAATCTTGTCTAAATCCTAGCAGCATGACCCTGCGGAAGCTTTGAATTTTCTAGGTTTACCAATCTTGCGACATTATGGGTTTTCTTATTTTTACCTTTGTGGCTAGGTCTATGGTATCTTGTCTTGAATATGATGGAAAGAGAATCATAAAACTAAACCAAACCCTCATTAATACTGCTTGTTTACGGCCTCTGCACACTTAGTTTGCTCAATTTTCAAGTTCATTTGGGGAATGCTGAGAATGAGATATAGAACCAAATGCATTTGTCTAAAAAGAAGTAATGTTTTAGCTACAGCAATGGACATTCAAGTGGGAGTGGGTTTTTTTTTGGGTTGAGTAATTTTGATAATATTACGCTTATCTGTGACTTCGATTACATTGTTTTATTTTGGCTGCAAGATCTTATTGCAAATGTGACTTTGCACTGTAATCCTTAAAATTTGATCCTAATCTTTCTCTTCCTATCATGGTTGGTGTTATTTTTGTTCAGGTTACTTATCTGATGTGGGTGAATATAATCATTACGTTTGACAATTCAAAATCTTATTTTTCAGGGCTCTGGCAAAACTTCACTAGCAAGGACTGTTGCAAAGTACTTTGAGAAACATGGAGACATCTTAGCACACATGTATTAATTCTAAATTATCATGTGTTATTGTTTTCTTTTTTCCCTCCATTGTCTGTAACCAATCAATACTGTTGGAATTTGAGGTTGAATTCAGCATATATTGCTATGCAGAATTTTTGTTTCTTGTTCAAAATTAGCTTTGGAGAATGTCCCAACAATCCGGAAAGAAGTTACTAACAACGTTATGGAAGCTTTAGATCATGCACCTTCTATTGTCATCTTTGATGATCTTGATAGCATGATTTCCACCTCTGAGTCGGAAGGGCCTCAACTTTCAATGTCTGCTGCTGGACTCGCAAGTTTTCTGACTGACATTATTGATGAATATGGGGTAATTTTTTTTTTTTTTTTAATTGAGTTCCAAATATGTTACACAATGTAGTAGTCTCATAGATACATGATTTTCATTGCCATTATTTTGATGAATTCACTGTCATAAGTTTTGCATGATTGTAGTGAGTGATGACAGACAGAAGGGAAAGGTTATTTCTAACTAGAATTACATGGCTGTAAATGATCACAGAAGTTTACTATTCATGTCAGGAAGATGAAACGTGATAAGGAAAAGTTTTAGATAGTCAAGTTGTTCAATTAGTAAATAATAATATTAGGAGTTACAGAACTTCCAGGTCACAGACAAAATCTGGTTATTCATTTTTGTAATGTCTTTGGATAAGGAAAATTCTTGCTTACATGTTTGACATTTGCCTGCCTTGTCGATGCAACCAGAATGCGAAATTACATTTCAGAATATTCTAACTACATTCGAAGTCTAGTTTAATAGTGTCAGATTAGTTTACTGAGAGAAAGAGGAGGTTTATTTAGATCTGTGTATTATCTCTAATAATTTTGTATCTTTTGGAATAAAAAAGAGAAATCCAAGCTGAAAGACAAGGGAAAGAGAGATGGGAGAAAGAACAATCAATATTGGGTAGAGCTGAATATAAAATAACTGTAATGCATTTTGCAAGGGCTAAGAAGACATGGCTTTAAAGTCTTGTGAAGATATTTTTTTAACCTGTTACGAGTTATTGGTGTTGAGCTTTGCTAGATGATTATGTTAGTATGTCGGTTTGTTGGTTCTGCTGTAAAGGAAGTTGCTAATAAAGCTCGTAGTAAGACCTTAATAGTTGGTGGGGTATCAACTGAGGGGAAGGAAAGGATAATGAAATTTCAATTTTGACCTTATTTTCCCTTAGCTTGCAAAGCTTTCCTGAATTTCTAATACCTCTTGACGAACATTCTTGGGCAATTGCCTAAAATAATTCCATGCTGCACCCACTTAAGTGGAGTGGAACACATTATCTTGAGCCTTGGCATTGTTATACTCATTTGGTGGCTTTTCCCCACAGGGGTTTCTTTTTGTGGATTTAATTTTGCTTTCCTTACATTTTCTGCTGTTCAGCATTTCTTTCTTTTGTTGTTACCTTCAAGAGTATATGTTAAGAGTGTGCATGGTCTGCTCACACTTTTACTTTCTTCCAAAACTTTTTCTCAGAAGAAATGTCTTGGGACGAAAAAATGTTTTATAATAAGAACCCTACATCTCTACCATCAATTATTTTTAGATTTTTAATTATTTGAACATTCAGAGAGAATTTTCACACTTTCAATTGAAATAAACGTGGAAGTCTTCTTACCAACGAAAAGAATGTGGAAGTCTCCTGCTGAGATTGTAATGTTAATTGAGGTGAAAAATATGAACTTGGAAGGGTAGGACTTGATAGGTGATGTACATAAGATATTCACTTTGGTGCTCATGCATATTAATGATTTTTCCTCCATAATCATATGAAAATTATTCTCATGCTATTTCATCAAACAGGAGAGAAGGCGAAAATCATGTGGGTTTGGACCAATAGCCTTCATAGCTTCTGTACAAGCTCTTGAGAAGATACCACAATCTTTAAGCTCTTCAGGTTTGCTACTTTTTGCTGATAACATGGTATAGTGAAGCTCAATAAGAACTAAGGCTCTAGGATTCTCTTTTGTCATTTGCATTTTGTTACATGTTTCGGGTGATAATTCCTGATTCTATTATTGCCAGGGAGATTTGACTTTCACATACAGCTGCCAGCTCCTGCAGCTTCAGAGCGGGAGGCTATGTTGAGGCATGAAATAAAAAGGCGTCAATTGGAATGTGCTGATGACATCCTGCTTGACGTAGCTGTCAAATGTGATGGCTATGATGGTTATGATCTGGTATTCTGCTAATTCTAGTCCTATTAATCATCAATAAGGTGTTTCTGGTGTAGAGCTAGTGGATATCTGTTTCTTATACATCAATTTGTGATTCCTTTTGTTATGTGCACCCACATGTGTAGTTGTGCACCTATGTTGCCTGTATTGTATAGAAAAACCACTATTGTGAGGAGAAATGAAAATGAGTTGCTGGGAACTAAACATTTCTTTCTTCACATTGTTTAGGTTTCGCCTCTCTGTCCCCACCCCTAGGTGTAAAAGATGGGGATGATTCGTTTTGCATGTTTAGAGTTATTTTTTTTTTTATTTAGTAGTCCTTTGCTCTGTCATCTATCCAAAATATTTTAGTTAATATTTCCTAGAAAAAAATAGAGTCCTGGTTTTTAGAAAGTATTTGAACTATTGAGTCCTAGTTTTTAGAAAGTATTTGAACTATGTTTCCACATATTTTTTATGTTATATCTCTAGATTGACCCTTCATGCTGATGCTCTTTGGACTTGAGATATGGTCCAAGCATGGACCTGCTCAGTTCTACGATAAGCTGCTGACTGTTGAACTCCTGAACTCTCTGAAAGAGGGTTGATGCCGTGATATAAAAGCATCCATTCCAGAATTCTTGAAGCATGTGTTAAATTTGGTGTTCTAGTTAGGAAGCCCTTTTTTCCCTTTCTGGATTATATACCGGTTTCATGATCTTCATAGAGCTCATTTTGTATAGGGATCGGAATTTATGTAGGGTTTGTGAAATGGAAAATTTCCCCCCCGTACGTTTGCAATTAATGGTCTGCTAGTGGCAGGGGATGTGAAATTAATTGATTACAATTTGAATTTTTTTTTTTTGGCTTGAATTTGGACAACTTTTCAGGATGGTCTTGACCCTTCTTGTTTCTGCCTAATTAAATTGCTTTGTAAATGCCTATAATTGCATCCTAACAATCTCCACTTAATTTCTTTGATGTTTGACTGTTAGTTTGTGAAAGTTGAATATTATTCAATGCCAAAAATGCTATGACCATGTCTGAGTTGTATGTTGCATTCTAATTTTAAATAATTTTACCCTTTTCAGGAAATATTGGTTGATAGAGCTGTCCATGCTGCTGTTTCCCGCTTTCTCCCATCAAATGCTGCTCTTAATGAGCATGAGAGCCCTGCTTACTTATGGAAGATTTCTCTCAGGCAATGCATGATTTTCTTCCAGTTGCAATGCGAGACATTACAAAAGCTTCTTCTGATGGTGGACGCTCTGGCTGGGATGATGTGGGAGGCCTTGATGACATTCAAAACACCATTAAGGAGGTGACATACCTTTTACAATTAAATTTCTACAGCTTTGGAGTTTATTTCTCTTTTCTTTCTGTTATATTTAAGTACTATATTCTTATAAGACATTGTTTCCCTCGTTTACACTTCAAGCATGAGAGTTTTTATTGCATGGGAAATGATGGGAAAATATGGAGAGCATAAATTGTGGTGAAAATAATGGAATATCAAAATAAATGTATATTATCGAAAGTGTTATATACTCCAATACTGTCATAGCAGCTGAACAAAAACTTAATTCTGATTGCTTGTGATACTTGTTTACCCTATCTTGTGTGTTTGCTTTTTCCTATGTTATTGATTCCCATGTTGTGAGTTTTATTTCCAGATGATAGAGTTGCCTTCTAAGTTTCCAAGAACTTTTGCGCAAGCTCCTTTGAGGTTAAGATCAAACGTCCTTTTATATGGACCTCCTGGTTGTGGCAAAACTCACATAGTTGGTGCAGCTGCTGCTGCTTGTTCTCTACGTTTCATATCTGTGAAAGGGCCAGAACTGTTGAACAAATACATTGGTGCTTCTGAACAAGCTGTAAGGGGCTGTATGGATTTCTTTTAGTGTTAATTTTGTCTGCTATTCTGAACTCATTTACTTGTTTATTAAATCTATAAACTTCGCTTAATATAAAAGCATGACATCCGACATCCTAATGTACATGTATTCTAGTTTTCCTGAAGTTTACTGACCCTTCGCTGAGCCAAAATTCTTGAATTATAGTTTTTTTTCTTTCTTTTTTGAGTGTCCATCTGGTGACATGGCCAATTCCTCTGTGTGTAGAAGGTTTTCATTCATATGAGTAATATATACTTCCAATTCCAACAGGGGCTTCTAGACCTAAATTACAATGATGCTATCATAATGGCTCATTATAAGCTGGTCTCGTTCATGTGCTATGTTGAATGTTGCTTTCAGGTTAGGGATATATTTTCTAAAGCAGCTGCGGCAGCACCATGTCTACTCTTTTTTGATGAATTCGATTCGATTGCCCCCAAGAGAGGACATGACAATACTGGAGTCACTGATCGTGTTGTGAATCAAGTTAGTGATTAGTTCATCACTTCTTACTTTATCTTATATTGATTATAATCTGATATTTATATTTTCACTTTTCACAGTTTCTGACCGAGTTAGATGGTGTTGAGATTTTAACAGGGGTATTTTTTTTTGCTGCTACCAGGTTAGTTTCATCAGTACATATTTTTGTTTAAATTTTTGGTAAAACAGAAATATGATGAATGAGAGACACGTGCAAACATTGTGGCAGTCCCCTCTTTATTAATTCTATTATTTTTATTTATAAATATGGATGAATTGCTAGTTAAACTCCTGAAGATAACTGTGAGACTTCTAGACAATAATAAGCTCTGACTCCTGAATAATGGTAAAATCCTAATTTTCTTTGGAATTATATTTTGATAGATTTCACTATTATGGCATTCAAGCTGAGGGTTATTCTAGACTCAACTCGCTGCAAATAAAACCCCATTTCAACAATTTTTCCTCCCTATGTTTGTGCTGCGTGGGAGATAATACAACAAAATGACATGACCATCACAGAGAAGCTGAGTAGCATAAAGTACTTGTTTAAGGAGTCGGAAAAACTGGATAAACTGACAAGTGCAAGAACTGAAAGTTATGTACCTCTTAGTAAAAGAAGGCGTTCCAAGTTGAAGTGGAGCACAAATTGGTTGAGGACAATAATGTGGAGAAAGGGGGCAATTTTTCTTAAAGTGGTGCTTCAACAATGTGGTAGAAAGAGGAAAATGGGTTACTGACACTAGGTAAAGAAATGGTTCTACATGAGGCGACATGTAATAGTGCACGTTGACCGTTGTAAATAGAAATCTTGACAATTTAAAGAGCCGTCACAAGGCCTTGAATTGAAGTGGATCATGTACAATTTAGCTTTACTCTCGCTACCTATTGGCTTGAGCCTAGCAAAACACCCCACAATGGCCCACCATTGCTGACCTAGAGCCTTCTCAAAACGTGCATTGGAACTGGGTTTGACCTCTCATTAGTCTCCAAACATGATTTTGTTCTATGATTACCCATGTGAGGTTTTTGTGTGTTTTGGAACTTTGGTTGAGAAAAGGAAAGAGTTAATCTAAGATTTCAGCTCTATATTGTGTTTGTTTGGGTATCGTGGCTTGCAACTCAGATATTGGATGCTAGAAATAAGATGCTGAGGGGCTGTTCATGGGAATCTATCAAAGATTGTTAGATGGTTAGTTAATAGTAGTCAAGAGTTAGTTTTTATGAGGCTCTCTAGTGTCTCTTGTACTCACTTCTACACTTTAAATACTGATATGTGCTCTAATGCTAGCTATGATTAATATACTCAATTCTATGAATAATACACATCTGTTATGGATCAGAGCTATAAGCTTGGAGGTGGACAACTCTTAGAGTACTCTTGACTCTCCTCTTATCGATGAAGGATGTCATTACTTTCATCCCCTCCATGTCGATGAAAGCTTGATGACAATAACTTCTTGTTATGGAAGTAGCAAATAGGGAGTGCCATTTGTGTTTATGGGCCTGAGGGGTTTATTGATCTCTTAGGTATGCTACCACTTGATTCTTGATCAAAGAAGATCTTAGAGTAGGCAATTGAACTTAGAATATGTTTCTTGGTGCCACAAGATATGCCTATATATTCGTACCCAACATCTATCAATATAAGTTCACTCTCCCATACATTCTATTTCTCTCCCCTTCCCTCTGAGTCTCAATTTCATCCCGTTATTAGCCTATTAGGGATTGGTTGAATGGAGAACCTCAATCAAGCCACCAAACTTTCATCTCAAATGTTCTGTCATGCAGTCTCTATAAAGCTCGATGAGAGTAACTAGCTTATCTAGCAAAATTGGGTTACACTACTATGAGAGGGTTTGATCTTGGGAAGGAACAAAGGCTCAAAACTGGTGCTATCATAACTTGAGATGAAGGACAACGCTATTGAGTTTTGAGTTAGAAAGGATTATACTGGCTATTACTAATCTCTACTTAAATACTAAGATGACTCTAATGCAACCAATAATAATCACTTGAATTCTCTCTACTCTTGCTTCCTTTCTCTCTCATTTGATAAAGATTATTGAGCTATTTGTCTTTTGAGGACATGATTTTGGAATTGCTTAAGATTCTGCATTATATTTGCTTTCACAGTTGCTTCAAATTTTAGCAATTGATCCTTGGGAACAACATTATTTTTCATTTGAATTGGAAGCATGCAATCATTTGAGGCACAGTGTTTGGTGTAGGTTTTGGATTCCCGGTTCGAATATGACATTCTTGTATTTTTCCTGGATTTCTATGTAACCAGCTGAAGTTGGACTTTGAATAATTATTGGCTTGAGTAGCTGTGCTAGAATAGTGAGTTCTTGAGTTTTTTCTATAATTTTGTGCTTAATGTAGTTTATATCTAATAACAGACGCATTAGGTGCCTTGCTAAGTAAATCAATCTACCCATTCAGACTACTGCCGATATGATTGAAAATTTTCTTTTCTCATGCCTTTGCAATGCTGACTTATTTTTCATGTAAAGCAGTAGACCGGATTTGCTTGATGCGGCACTTTTAAGACCAGGCAGGTTAGATCGACTTCTGTTCTGTGACTTTCCATCTCAGCAGGAAAGGCTTGAAATTCTTACCGTACTTTCCAGAAAGGTATGTTAAACTGCCTGGTTATTAATTTCTTGCTTGCCCACTGCTTATACATATCCTATTTTCCCCCGCTGCTTAATATCTTAGCATTTCTTTTATGTATGGGGGTAGTGTTTTTCATTTAATTTGCACCGTAGTGCATTTGTGGCTATAAGGATATTGACAGTGAGGTACTCAATGCATAGAAATGCGACAATGCTGTATTGTTTTTTTTTTTTTTCTTCCTTGGGTTAATGTTTATACATCTGGAAGCGAACAAAATTAATGATATGCTCATATAATCAATCAGTCCCCTGAACTATCTTATAGACTGACAACTGAAGCACATGCATATCTGATGGGTTTACTCTACTTCATCAACCTCCTACTGCCATGAAAACTCTCAGTAGAAGGGTATAATCAAGGAATATGGGTGAGAAGAGATAAAGAGGGTACATTGACTGTGACTGATGATGCAACAAAATTTTACACGTGTTTATACGAGGAAAACCAGAAAAAGAAAGTGGTAGTAAGAGAAAGTTGGGCTGAATGATTAGGGAAGTAGTTGGAAGACTGTTTCAGATGGGAGCCTGCTTTGGAGCCTAGAATTATTTGAAGCTGCAAGACAATATCTAATTAAAGTATAGGATTAACTAATAGGATATGATTTGTAAATACTTATCAGCATTGATTGTATAGGATCTATTAAAGAGAAAATAATATAGAATATATTTCTTGTATATTTGTGATCAGAAAGGGGGAATTTATACACAAGAGAGGAGTCTCGGTCATTAATGGCTCATTATTAGAGGATAATATCCTATCTTATCATATCTGATTTGATCCTATATTAATTACAATATATTTACATATCTTTACACTCCCCCTCAAGTTGGAGCATAGATGTCAATGATGCTCAACTTGTTATAAAGATAGTCAACCCGAACCCCATTCAAAGCTTTAGTAAGGAGATCACCTAATCTGATCACTGGACCTCACATGTCTTGTTGAGATGAAGTTTTCCTTGATCTTATCTTGAACAAAATGACAATCAATCTCAATGTGTTTTGTGCGTTCATGAAACACTGAATTAGAAGCTATATGTAAGGCTGCTTTATTGTCACACCACAGTTTTGCTGGTAATGAGGTTTTAAGACCAACCTCCTTCAATAATTGATATATCCAGACGATCTCACACACAGATTATGCCATAGCTCTATATTCTGCCTCTGCACTTGATCGTGTCACCACATTCTGCTTCTTGCTCCTCCAGGACACCAAATTTCCTCCCACAAAGACACAATATCCTGTAGTAGATCTTCTTGTGGCCTTTGAACCACCATGATCAGCATCACAAAAGCACTCAATATCTGTATGACCATTATTTCTGTATAATATCCCATGACCTGGAGACCCTTTCAAGTAATGAAGCACATGCTCTAAAGTTTCCCACTGTCTAATAGTAGGCGAGACCATAAACTGGCTAAGTACACTGACTGGATAGGTGATATCAGAACGGGTCACAGTAAGATAATTCAATTTTCCAATCAATCTTCGATGCCTCTCTGGGTTCTCAAACGGCTTGCTCTTAGCAGCATCAATGGGATTCTCAAATGGTCTGCTTCCATCAGTATCAAGGAGTGGATTATAAATCATAGGAAAATTGTTTGGCACAGCCCCTAACTTTCCAGTTTCCTTCAACAGATCAAGAACATACTTCCTTTGAGTCAATAAGATTCCTTTCTTACTTCTCAAGACCTCAATTTTGAGAAAGTACTTTAACGGGCCCAGATCTTTTGTTTGAAAATGAGAATTAAGAAAGAACTTAAGTGAAGAGATCCCCGACATATTGCTCCCTGTAATCACAATATCATCTACATACACAACCAATAGAATCATGCCAGTGCCTGTGCTCTGGTAGAACACAGAGTGATCACACTTACTTTGACACATGTCAAATTTCTACACAACAGTACTGAACCTGTCAAACCATGCACGGGGACTCTGCTTCAGGCCATATAAGGATCTCTTGAGGCGATATACTTTTCCACTCTCCCCCAAGCAACGAAGCCTGGTGGTTGCTCCATATAGACTTCTTCAAGAAGATCACCATGTAAAAAGGCATTCTTTATATCCAATTGATGGAGATCCCAGCCATAAGTTGCCGCCACAGAGATGAAAAGATGAATGGAGGAAAGTTTCGCAATAGGGGAGAAAGTTTCAGAGTAATCAACACCATAGGTCTGAGCATAGCCTTTAGCAACCAAGCGAGCTTTAAGGCGGTCAAGGATATCATTAGCTCGAGTTTTAGGGGTTAAGACCCACTTACAGCCAATAGCCTTCTTTCCTGCCGGTAGATCCACTAAGGTCCAAGTGCCAGCCCAGTCAAGGGCTGCCATCTCCTCTTCTATAGCAGCACGCCAACCCGGGTGGGTTAAAGCTTCATGAAGGGTCTTAGGTACGGAAATAAGATCTAAAGAATAGACAAAAGGCACGAGAGGCAGGGGAAAGGTGGTTATAAGAAACAAATGAGGAAATAGGATGGGTGCAAGTACGTTTACCTTTGCGAAGAGCAATGGGCAAGTCAAGTGAAGGATTTGGATTAGGAACAGGAGGTGTCTCGGAGTTGGAGAGAGGTGTAGGCTCAGGATGAGAGATGCTCAACACAGGATCCGATGACAAAGTAGACACTGGAGGGCCGGAATCTAGGATGGTGACATTGGTCTCCTTGGAATGTCTTGTGTAGACACGAGACAGGGGTGGTGGCACAGGAGCTGGAGCTAGAGGTGGTAGAGTGGGTGGCGGGAGAATAGGGTACACTAGAAGGTCATCCTCTTCCACAGATGGAGGAGGGGCAGGTGAAATGGACGGAGAAAAGTATGGAATCGATTCCTGAAAGGTGACATCTGCAGAAACGAGATAATGATTAAGAGTGGGAGAGAAACACTGATAGTCCTTTTGAACCCGAGAGTAGCCAAGAAAGACACACTTAAGGGACTTCGGATCTAATTTAGAGATAGATGGTCGTACATCCCGGACAAAGCAAACATAGCCGAAGATCCTAGGATTGACAGGAAACAAAGGTTTTGAAGGGAAAAGAGTAGTATAGGGAATGTTACCATCAAGAACCGAAGAGGGCATGCGGTTAATGAGGAAGCAAGTAGTGGAGACAGCATCAGCCTAGAAAGTTTTGGGAACCTTCATTTGAAACAGAAGTGCTCGTGCCACCTCTAGTAAGTGGCGATTTTTACGTTATGCAACACTATTTTGAGTTGGTGTATCAACACAAGAAGATTGATGAAGGACACCATTTTGAAGCATATAGGATTGAAACGTGCTAGAAAAATATTCTTTGGCGTTATCACTATGTAGAGTGCGAATGGAAGTATGAAATTGAGTTTTAATTTCCCCAAAAAAGACATAAAAATGAGAGAATAATTCAGAACGACTTTTCATTAAATATAACCAAGTTGTATGGGAATAGTCATTAACAAATGTAACAAAATATTTAAAACCTATTGTTGACTTAACAGGACACGAACCCCAAACATCATAATGAACTAGCTCAAAAGGGGACGAAGCCCGTTTATTGACTCAAGAAACTAAAGGAAGACGATGATGTTTGGCAAACTGACACGACTCATAATCTAAAGATGACAAATGTTGAAACTGAGGATAAACCCTTTTTAAAGAAGACAAAGACAAATAACCTAAACGACAATGTGATTCAAAAGGAGTGAGACCACCGGCACAAGCCATAGCACGAGACCCTTGCTCGTCAAGGAAATAATGTCCACTAGATTCATAGCCCCTACCAATAATCTTCTTCGTCAAAAGATCCTATATCAAGCAATGATCAGGAAAGAGTGAGACCCAATAGTTTAATTGACAAGTAATTTTACTAGGGGAAAGCAGATTAAATGCAAGATTAGGTACATCTAGCACAGATGACAAATGAATGGAAGGGGTAGGTTTAACAGTGCCTGATCCGAGGACTTGGGAGTGGGAGCCATTGGCAATAGTGATAGTTGAAGGATTGGCGTAAGAATTATAAGTGGAGAAGAGATGGCGGTTACTTGTTATGTGGTCAGTAGCACCAGAATCTATGATCCATTTAGAGGAAGAAGAGACAAGAGCAGTAGCCTGATTACATGTTGCAGTAGGAGCACTCATGGGTGGTGTGAGAGATTTTAATTGAGCATATTCAGCAGCAGAGATTGTGACCTTGTCATCAGCTAGTGTTGCCACATATGCAGAGTTATTACGTTGTTGTTTGTTTTGCAACTTATGACAAGTACACTTCATATGACCCGGTTCCTTATAGTAGTAACACATCACCCCATTTGAATCTGGAGGGGTTTCCCCTTGCTTAGAACCGCCACGGTTAGTTGTCCCACGATTCTCATTTTGTCCCCGCCTGATTAAAGCACTGACAGGAGCATTTGTAACTGGCGATGAAAGATTCTCAGTCCTCATCACATGAGAGAACACCTCCTGAAGGGTAGGAATTTCAGATCCAGAAAGAATTTGGGATCGAACAGTCTCATACTCAGATGGGAGACCCGTGAGAAAACTCATGATGGCCATGTGCTCCCATTGGGCCTGTTGAACTTTCAGATCAGTAGTAAGGGGCATTAGAACATTCAATTCTTCATACATTCGTTTAAAGTCCATGAAGTAGGTTTTGAGAGGGCGATCTTGCTTCTCTACACGATAGAAAGCTTTGCAAACCTTATAAACACGAGAGATATTTCCCTTGCCTGAGTATAAAAACTCTTAAGTAATTCATCAGTTCTTTAACAAATTCACAGTGAGTAACAGAAGGAATAATCTCACTGTCAATGGAGTTGCGGATCTGTAAGAAGAGGAGTGCATCGTCCCTTAACCATGATTGACGGGAGTCAGTGGTCGGAGGGTCTTCAGTTAAATGATTCTCCTTCTCAATGCTTCGTAAGTAGATACGAATAGTCTTACTCCAATCTAGGTAATTTGTCTAATTTAGTTTGTGCTCAGTAATCCTAACGACTATCGGAACCACTTCAAAGGTAACTGTAGACTTAGTATCACCCATGAGAGATAAACAGAAAAGAGATAATAATTCTAGCAGCGGTAAGGAAAAAAAAATATGTAGCCACAAATGATCACACCAGGGACCAAACAACACCTCCTACGGTCTATAGAAGGCAGGAAAACAGCAATACCAGATTTGAACGTTACTGTTCAAAAGGCATAGTAACCAAACAGGTTTGAATCAACACAATGGGGGAGACCTAGATCTAAAAAACACCAAGGACTCACCGGAAAAGGGAAGACGAGGTCGAAGAAGAGCTCAAACGGCGAAAACCACAGCGGCGCGCGAACAGTGCCGCTTCAGGCAACGGCGCATGAGGCTCACGTGTTGCTCAGACGGCGACGAAACTTCGGGGATCAGCCGGTCAGCACCGTGCGATCCTCCCTGGCTAGTGTGTGCTCCCACCAAATGCCCGACACAAAAGCCCTAACGCTGAACACAAGCTGACGACAGAGACCCACTGTACGGCGCAGACAGAGTGAAACCAGACAGAAAATCTAACCCTAAATGGCCTGCTCTGATACCATATTAAGGAGAAAATAATATGAAATATATTTCTTGTATATTCATGATCAAAAAGGGAGAATTTATACACAAGAGAGGAGCCTCGATCATTAATGGCTCATTATTAGAGGATAATATCCTATCCTATCATAACTGATTTGATCCTATATTAATTACAATATATTTACATATCTTTATAGGATCTAATAGCATGGACTACATTGGAGCTTTCTAATGTTATAAATAGGGGCTCCTAACACAAGAAATTGTTTTCCTACTCTTGAGTTTGGTTATGGCAAGGACCTATGTGAAGATGATGATGGAAGCCTAGATTAAAAAGAATGCATACCATTTGAAGCCCATACGCTATTCAGATTGGGCTAGAACGGATATGGAGGTTGGATTGGGAGATCAAATCATCCCATAAGTGAAAAAGTTTAGACATTTAGGATCAAACAAAAAGATGGTGAAATTAATGGTGATGTTAATCATAAAATTCAAGTTGGGTGGTTTAAATAAGAGTTAATATAATCGTTGATCCATCAAGTTTGCTTTCATTTTGGTTTTAGTTCCTTAAGTTTCAAACCATAGGTTTTGGTCCTTTAAGGAGCAAAGTGGTCTAAGTTTTTGTTGGATTATAGGGCCCAATATTTTAAATGAAAAGAAACTTGAGGGACCAAAACCAAAATGAGGGTAAACTTGAAGGACTGAAATTTGTACTAACCCTTTAAATGAAGAAAAATGATAAGAGTTTGAGAGTAAATCTGAGCAAACCGTCTATTCTCTTATTTCATATAAACCGAGAGTATGTACAGGAAGTTATAGTGCAGTGATACAGCTGTACAAGGAAAGGAATCAACTGGTAATCAATAGCAATAATCCTATAGTTGACTATGCTACAACAGTAAGAATCAATTAATGAAGAATCAAATAAAATCATTTAGATCCTTGAATTTCCGGTAGAATTCCCACGCTCCTCTTGAAGTTAGATCGTAAATGTCAATCATATCTAACTTGCGCACAAATCCTTCAAAGATTTCATTGTGTAGGCCTTTTGTGAAGATTTCATTGTTGTTGTATATTCACACTGGAGGGAGAGATTGTTAAGATGTTAAACATGAGAATTGACGTCTTCCCATATTGGATAGAGTTCAATTAGAGACAATATATACTTGTGAAAAACCCGTGAGGTTCTGGGTTAATATATGGTATCTTTTAGATAAGTTGACACTTAAGAGAGAGGTGAATTGGGTGACTAAGAAAAATATTTTGTGACACCGAAAAAAGATAAAATAGAGAAGAGCAATAAAGCAAAGTGTGCAAGATTAGCTTTGACATCAAGAGTAGTGAAGCTCAAGTAGAGAGTAATGCACTTAAGGTTTATACTAGTTCGGTCTAAATCACTTGGCTTGCATCCATTTCTTTAGGTTACATGTAAGTATTTCCACTATGATAGCAAGTTTACAAACGATCTGCAAGGCAAATACTAGCCTTGTAACTCAAGCTCTTTTAACTTACAGATATGAATCTCATATGGATTTCATAGTATGGAATACCAAGTCTCACGTTGAGTAGTATGGGATGCTCAATAGGGTGTTTACCTAAGTTGGTTCTCCTGCTTTAATGACTAGCCTTGTAATTCAAGCTCTTTTACAATCCACAAGATAAATACTAGCCTTGTAACCCAAGGTCTATTAATGTATAGATTATGAATCTAATGGAGACTTAGTAGTGTGGAATTTTAAGTACCACATTGAGTAGTATGGGATGCTCAATAGGGTATTTAAATAAATTGGTTTTTGTCTCATTTAGGTGCCTATCAATTGGTATCAAGAGTCATGGAGGGTTTTTGGAGAGGGCTACTCATGGAGGGTTCTAACTAGCAGGAGGTTGAATAAAGGGCTATGGAGTGCAGCCACAAGTACATTAACTTTTCATGGGGGCCTAATTATGGAGACTTGGTAGAATGGGATACTTAATAAGATATTTAAATGGATTGTTCTCTCACCTTAGCAGTTAACTTGTGGAATAGAGTTTCTTATCCCACTTAAGTACCATTAGAATCCCATAATCTCACTTAATCCCGCATCTTAAGTAATCTCTCTATACGATGGAATAAAGATTTTTGTAATGAGTACTCTCACGAGAGTAGACACAGACACTAAAGTTCAGGAAATAAAATAAGAGAGCTTTCAATGAATTTTAATGTGCTCAAAGTAATCTTATGTACATCTTATAGCTACCAACTTAAATGTGGTGGTGTTTATAGTTTTTCTCGTAAACTAGTTAGAAACACTAATGTAGCTGTACTCATAGAGACATTATTTGAAAAAAATGCTTTTCACTAAATGCATTAAATGCTTGTCAACTAGCTTGAAACACTTATATAGCTGTTATGATACCCATGGAGACATTATTTGAAATTATGCTTTTTGCTTTTTACTAAACGCATTAAATGCTTGTCAGAAGCTTGGTCGGTTAACATGTTAATCACGTAAAACAAGTTTGAAAGATATTTATTGTCTTGAACACTTCTCACATTAATCAAAGTGACTAGCATGTTAAGTACAAGGTGAATTTCAAGACTCAATTAAGCTTGGACTTGATAATGCGTTAGGCAGCGTTAAGCAGAGCAGTTAACACATTAATTGAGAAAGTTCGTCAACATATCCTAAAATACACTAATAATTATGCTGTGGATGTGCACCAATTTCCCACTTTTTGTCTTCTAAACTCGATGTTCTGCCAACTCAATGATTTGGTTTTAATTAATGCAGTTGCCCCTGGCCAGTGATGTGGATTTGGCTGCTGTAGCTCATATGACCGAAGGATTTAGTGGAGCTGATCTCCAAGCTCTCCTTTCAGACGCCCAACTTGCAGCAGTTCATGAAGTCTTGGATGATGCGAACACCTCTGGGCCTGAGAGAAGACCGGTTATTACAGACACTCTTCTCAAGGTTATTGCCTCCAGGGCTAGACCGTCTGTTTCAGATGAGGAGAAAAGAAGACTTTACAGCATTTACAGCCAGTTCCTAGATTCAAAGAGATCTGTTGCTGCTCAGGTTTATCCCGCTCCCTTCCTGTTTTTGTTCATGTGCCTGTATTTTATTCAAAGAGATTCCACATTTTATCCCGCTCCCTTCCTGATGTGGCTATCATATCTCTGGTGCAGTCAAGAGATGCAAAAGGCAAGAGGGCAACTCTAGCGTGACAATGTGATGCAGTAGAATGCTTTTTCATGAGGTGGAGATTCCTGTTTGGTTTTCCTCTTCATGTTTTCTTTTTCTCTGCATTTGTGTGCCATTTATAAAGTAAATATGTGCCAACCCAATATTCATTTTGGCCTCTCCATTAGTTGTATCTGATGGTGCAAAGTAATTTTTGCAGTGTAATTAATAATTTGTAAAAAATGATGTATCTATAAATTCGTTTTGCAAAGAACAGGCATCCATAGTTTTTTGTTTTTTTTAAAAAAAAAAGAACCATCCAACGCTAGGTTTTACAATCTAGTAACTGGGCTTCGCAATGAGCCTTAATTCTCTAGTTGGATTGTCATGACCAGGCTGGTTTTGGGACGGTCATTTGGGTTGGATAAATGAGCAGGTTAAGTTGGGGGTTGTTTATTTCATACCCTTCATATCTCTTGCATAATTTCCTCTTCTTTTTTCCCCCAAAGGAGGCAAGAAACACCAGAATACATCTTTCGGGACAGCAGTGAATGTTGATAGTAGTCATGCCAAATTTGTTGTGGGGACGTTGATTTTAACTTCTTGTCGGGAAAAAAAGAATAGAAATTCTTGCTTGATTTCCATGATACTTACGTTGCATTCAGTTTTTTTATTGCATTACAATTTTGTTATTAAACCAAAGGGGCTCTATTATTTTCAGTTGGTATATGTGGATAAATATTGAACTGTATAGATGCTTCTCTTTCAAAATTATCATGTGGATTTTTTTTTTTTGGGAAAATTTTACCAAGTGCCCATTTGGTTCAATGCATTACATCAGGATTCTTTATACTCCTAATGCCATGCCCCCTTCCAAGTGTTTGGTAGGCACATTTAGGTTGTAAAAGTGATTACTAGATATGTCAAGAATACATTATATGAGGTAATAAGGACTATACTACTAAAGGTGAAGAATGGGGATTATAACATATGAGAATATGTGAAAAGACCTTGCTTGCCCTTGGCTTCCCGATCATCTCGCTTTACCCCCATCATTCCCAACGACCCTTCCTCCGTCAATGGGCACCTTCATCATTCCTTCCTCCTCCATCGTTCTTGGTTGTTCTTCATTCTTGTTCCCCATTCTCCTGTTTCTTCCTAAATTTCTGCCGAATTTCTTGCTCTTGTTCCTTGTTCTTATTCGTTCTTCGTTTCTTCATCTTGCATCATTTGAACTTTTAGAGATTCAACGTAATGAGATCCTCATTTTGGATAGAATGAATTCATGGTGTCTTTAGACAGGATTTATCTCCTAAATTAGAAATAGTTATCAGATTTAAAGAAATCACTTAATCACATTGTCTATATTGAGCTCCTTATCATGGTTGGGTGATTTTATGAATAAAATCATGTGAGTGCTACTGGATCTGGATATGAATCTCCAGGACTCTCTTTGCTAAAGAAGAAACTCTTTGTCTAGATTTTTCTAGGTGAAGACGTGGAGGGGGGATGAGGAATGACGAACAAGGGGCAACAATGGGAATTTTATTTGTGTAAAGGCATTTTTGTCCATTCAGTTTTATTTGCATCTGATACATTACATTCCCCATGATTACATTTCATTACATTCTCACTGATTTCACAAACCAAACGAGCTATAGAGGATTGCTCATGTCGCTTTATTTCAATTCAATATCGAAATTCTGAAAAAATTTTAATGCAATATCGAAGGACCAAAATGAAATTATGTTTTAACGGTAAGTGATTGAAATTCATTAGTTTATTTTCTATAGTTATATGCACATTTTAACAATTACTTGTAAAATTTAGAAATATACTTTTCTGGTTCTAAATATAAGACCCTTGTGCTACATATGTAAAATTGTAAGTTTGAATTTATAGAATTTTTCAAAATTTTGCAAGTGTTTGAGTACAAATACATATTTTAATAACAAGCAATAGCAAAACTTGTACGAAAATTTTCAATTTTCAATTTATAAAATCACATGTTTTGTTATAAAAGAAATTTTATGAATAAGTTTACTGATATGGATATATATTTGAACGTCTAACAAGGCAAAATTAATTTGGACGTAGTGTTATTAGACCTATTACTCCCTTTTAAAACTATTAAATAAAACTTAACACCATTTAGAATTCTTATTATTTAAAATAAAAGGAAACTATAAAGACCTCTAAATTAATTTTCCTAACTAATAATAACAAAATTTACATATGGATTGGTCATTTGTCATCAAAACATAATTTCACTTTGATTCTTTAGTACTACAATGAAAGTTTATAATTTTTCACAGCCAAATTGAAATAAAATCACATTAATATTTATTTAACGAGGTTTTCTCTCTCTTTTTCCATCAATCAACATATATTAAAATAGCTAAGAGTTGACACCTCCCACCACCTCTTATAAAGTTTGTGTGGTTTATATCTCATATTATCAAAACAGGGATGGGCAGTGACGATGGGTGTAGGGGAGAGGGTGTTAAATTATCTAAATAAAAGAAGGGAATATGTTCAAATATAGAGCACTTTGATGGAGAGGATTCATCGTTCTTGGCATTACCAAAGACAAGTTCGCAAATGATATTTTTTTAAGGAATTATTAAAAGTTTTTGTTTGAAGTAATCAATTATCTGTTGGCATTCGCTTAACTTCGTGGAAGGAACATCATCTTAAATTTTCATTCTTGGAGATTTTACAATTTTATTATTGAGATAATTAATTTTTTAATTCTTATAGTTTTAACTTGATTCGACCCTTAAATTTTAGAATTTTAATATTAAGATGATTAATTTTTTTAATTCATATAAGAATTTTTCATTATTCTTAATTTTTTTGAAATTTAATTATGGACGATTAAAATTCAAAATTTGCATGTGTTTACACACAGGCATATACAGGCGCGCATATGTGTGTGTGTGTATTTATATGTATAAAATCAATTATCACAGTCATATAAAAATAGATTTTAATAAACAATATAATATTGGAAATAAAAAATTAAAATATCATTTTTAAAAGTTTTTAAATATATATACCAATGTATAAAATGCCCTTGCTCATAAGTTGTTGTTTTTCTTTTCGCCGCTGGAATTTATTAGTTATTATATATATTTATGAGTTATAGATATATTAATCTTTAATATAAAATTTAGTTTAACTTTCAATCTGATTCTAAATATAAAATTTTAGTTTATTTTATCTCTTATATTTATCTATTAATAGTTCTCGTAATAACTATATATATATATTAAAAATTCTATTAAATAGCAATTCTAACTAATAGATATAATTAATAAGATATTTTAAAAAAAATAATACTTATTCATTATAAATAATTAACTTAACAAATTTTATTAAGGGAAAATCACAAAAAAAAGATTGTGGAATTTGAAAAATTACAAATAGGGACTTGTGACAATATTAGTATGAGTTTTGATAATAACAGTAGGGGTGTTCAT
This sequence comes from Neltuma alba, assembly GCF_004799145.2. NCBI lineage: Eukaryota > Viridiplantae > Streptophyta > Magnoliopsida > Fabales > Fabaceae > Neltuma > Neltuma alba. Next base: position 20,384 of record NW_021634374.1, on the reverse strand, counting down.
GAACTCATTAGTCTGATGTGCCCACTCGAGCCCGCCATAAAAATGCCCAGCCCAGCCCAAAAAAACATAGCCCAAGAAAAAATGAGTATTTTCGGGTTGGGCAAATCACGGGCAAGACTGGGCCGCAGGCATAGCATGCAGCCCTACCCATTTGGCTTTGCCCAAAATATATAATTATTTATATTATAATATATATTTTAAGAATTATAATATATATAGTATAATATTAATGTACTATATTTTATTATATTTCAATAGCCAAAAGGGACATTACTCCCTTATATTATTAGACTTTATATTTTTAAAGTTCTAGTTTTTTTAAAAAAAATATACCACCTTTTTTAATTTCTCTAAATTATCTTGCTATGTACTATAATTGTCTTTTAACTTTTCATGTTAATATCACTTCATATATCATGAAATGATACTAATTATACCAATTTGAATATAATACATAGATCTCTATAAAGTATATTAAACCATAAGTTAATAATATAATTGAATATGTTAATATAGCCTGTATTTTTTTTATATGTTTCATTATTTTCTCAACTTTATGGAGATTGATGCAAATTATTTGTACTTTAAGGCTTTAATTACAATTTTTATTATCTTGTTTTTAATAAATTATGGATATTGTTAAATTCTTAAAGTATAGATATCTGTTAAAATATACGGCAATGTTTTAAATTTCATGACTCAAGTTGTAAAATTGGGTAAAGGAAGCCTGTCCTGTCCAATTCGCATTAGCTCAGCCCAAAATAACTAGGATTTCTACTGGGCAGGACCAGGTAGATGCAATCCGTTTATCTTTTGGGCTCGCCCTGCACTCCCCTAAATAACAGCATGGGTTTTGATGAAAAAGTTTTGTGAATGGGTCTTTATCTGTAATTTTTAAAGTTTTATGGTCTGTTTTTGCGATTTTCGCTTTTATTAATATTCTCAAACTAAATGCAGCATAATGTAACTTCCCAGCCTATTTTCCCTGCCAACACTGAACACGCTATTTCCTCTGTTTATCGTGCTAATGAAATTATGAGAAGCTACTGCTGCGTTTTCGCTTTTCTAAACTGATCTCACTGACTGCAAACTTCCTGGAAATCTCGAAGCCTTCTGGTAGGTTCAATTCAAGGATCATCTAGCTCCATGCTCATGGACTCGTCGAGCCTGAATTATCATTTCGGATTTACGCTTTGCTGAGAACATAAGTTCCAACGAAACTTCCTGGATTCGCTGAGAATTATTATCGTTCTCAATGGCTCAAATTCCCAACCTCGACAATGCTCCTGTCAATCTCACATCCGTTAGGTAAGAACCAATGCTCTGTGATCGTTATGAAGTGTACGTCTTCAAATTCAATGTTGACATTGTGGCTCCCTTTTTTGCTTATTTCAGGGAACAGTCTCAAAAGGAGCTCATCAATATCCTCAAGAATGTGAGTGCTTTGTTTTTAATCCCCGCCATTTATTCATTTCCCAAAATGGAAATATGAGCCATAGAAAATTTTTTTTTTTATTTCGGCTTACTTACCATGGCTTAAAAAGATGTAACTAAGGAATTCTGAGTTCCATTCTGCACTATAACTTCATATGCAAGTATTCTACTTGATTTTCTTGCTTGCATATGGTAAAGTTACTAAATTTTGACTTTACGAATGTTTCATAAATTGACTTGGAGTGCTCGCAGGTTCGAGGAAAAAAGTGCTTGGTAATCGATCCGAAGCTCGGGGGATCTCTCTCCTTAATTATACAGACATCAATTCTGAAGGCACTTATCCTAAAACTACTCTTTCCTTTGAGGTCTTTTTTGGGACTAAGGTTATGGTGATATTAGTAAAATTAATCCTGGACAATATCATTCTATAGCTATCTTTTTTATATTAAACAAGAAGCAGAAGAAGAAGAAGAAGAAGAAGAAGAAGAAGAAGAAGAAGAAGAAGAAGAAGAAGAAGAGAGGAGTGACAATATGCTCTCCATCAAAGATTAATTTTTTTTTCCCTCTTGCTTAATTCAGTGAATTCATTTTTTTTATTTTTCATCTTGGTTTTTTGCCCAACAAGCAGTTTATTTAGTTTCTGATGATATTGAGTGGTCTTATTTAACTATTTAAACAGGAGCTTGGGGCTGAATTACGGCATCTTTCAGCTGAGCCAGTTCAAACTGACTGCAGCAAAATAGTTTACCTTGTGCGCTCTCAGCCTAATTTGATGAAATTTATATGTTCAAATGTTAACAATGACGTATCAAAAGGACTGCAAAGAGAGTATCATGTTTATTTTGTCCCTCGCCGCACTGTAGTTTGTGAGAAAGTAAGTTCTTTTTTAGGGGAAATTTATCCATTCTCCTTGCTCTAAGTCCCTTTTATTAATACGTTTCTTTATGCATACAATATAATTCATCATTTTTGTCATGCAGGTTCTTGAAGAAGAGAAAGTACATCACATGATGTCAATAGGGGAATATCCCCTGTATCTTGTACCAATGGATGATGATTTGCTCTCGTTTGAACTAGACCTTGCTTACAAAGTATGGTTGATGTTGCTGTAGTTACACATATCCATTGGGGCTCGTATCTATTTTAGCTTGTTTTCTTGGCCATGACTTGGCTTGTACTTATTATTTCTATTGACTAATGGCTTATTCTATTTTTCCATCTCTTTGTGGTAGGAATGCCTGGTGGATGGTGATACAAGCTCACTTTGGCATATTGCAAAAGCTATTCACAAACTTGAGGTTTTAGATTACATTAGTATTTATATAGATTTGTAATAATGCAACTTAAGAATAATTAGTGGGGATATATCAATAGAATTCCTTTTCTATGAATATCATCGCAAATATGAAATCTCATACGATTATTTGGTCTGTATATTCTCTGATATAAATATTATCATAGCTGTGATGCTTTCACTATATTTTACAGTTTTCTTTTGGATTGATACGAAATGTGAGGGCAAAAGGGAAAGCATCTGTGCGTGTAGCAGACATTCTAAACCGCATGCAAGCTGAGGAACCAGTTAGCTCACCCGATGTAACTTTGCATTACTCTGCTTCTCTTCAAACTACTTAGCATTGTTGATAACAAAGACGACAAAGTTATGAGATCTTGATGAAAGTGCTTCTTATAACTATTCACTTGCGTTATTGTTTGTACAGATGCTTGTGCCAGAGATAAATACTCTTATCCTCTTAGATAGGGAGGTAAGTCCTTTTCACCATATCATCTTAGATATTCATATGACATTAGGTAAGTCAAATTATGTATGTGTATGGTAGTCTATTTCATTGCTTCTCCTATATACAACATAATCGCCCATTGAAATTCTGACATCTATTGGGATAACGAACCCTGACATAAGATTAGATGGAGTGTAAGCTGGGCTTGACGCCAAAATGATGTAGAAAAGAACTAAAAATGCGAGGGAGGAATTTCGGAAAAGAAAAACTGAGTAGTTGGTGAGGATGATACTAAGGTTTTGAATGATTATGGACATATGTTTGCAAATGAGTGTGGTAAGGATGATACTGAGGTTTGAGTGATTATGGATAGAAAGTGGTGATAAAGGTTGATGCTATGATTTCATTTGCAAAGGCTCTTACACTTTCTTTCTCCCTTTAGTAAAGAATTATTGAAAAACAGGGGAATGAAGTATATGTCAATGTGAAATCGACAGTTCAGTCTACTGAAGACTCGAATATTTAAAGCATGTGAATGTTGAGATTTGATGTTTAAGCTTATGTTCACTTAATATTAGTTTTTCATGAATTTAGTTCTTTTTTTATTACATACCATTTGAATTGTAACTCAGTTCACTTATTTTTAGTTTAAGGGCTATTTCTTCGTGATGTCTGTGAAGAGTAATTAATTCAAGATTCTTTTTTGAAGCTGCTAAATTTGAAAATTGAATATTATTGCATATATATTTTATGCTTTGGGTTTATTTTCTATGCCATTGTTTATGTCTCCTTTAGAGTTCTTGTTATGCCAGATACAGTTGATGTTTGCATAAAAGGTTGATTGGTCATTGAAACTGATTACTTTTTGATGCAGGTGGACATGGTTACTCCTTTGTGTTCTCAGTTAACATATGAGGGGCTTGTTGACGAGGCAAGTTAACTCAGAAGCAGACTATATCTTTTTAAATGAGCAACTATTGCACAAAAGATTTTGTTATTTTGTCATCCGATTGGGTCTTTTCCTTAGAATTTTCTTTAAACATGCTTGGTGTTGTGTGTGTGTGTACCTATGTGAAAAGAAATTTAATTTGTTTATGATATTATGGATCAAAACATGGGTTTTTGGCATATGTCATAATTTCAGCAAGGATTTCTGAACAATACATAAGCTTCATGCCCCTTCTATTTGAAATTTTAGTGTGAGTCTGTGGTGAAGCTGTATATCCAGCGGTACACAATAAGACAAGATAAAATTTATGTGTAGGCTTAATGGAAATTCGTATCATTGTAGTTTCTGCACATCAACAATGGTGCTGTGGAGCTTGATTCATCTATTATGGGTCAACAAGAAGGAAAAAAGATGAAAGTTCCTCTTAATTCAAGGCAAGTTATTCGCTTTACTTGTTTTATTTTGTTAGTTACGCAAATAAGTTTTGCATTTCCTAGATCATTGATTTTTTCCCCCAAATTGACTTTAAATTTTATTTCATGTTTTCTCATAAACTCTCTTCAAGCTTATAACTTAAGGAGGGGTTGTGGTATAACCCTGCCAAATAGTCACTGAATAAAGCAAAAAAGAGAACAACAGCAGATATAAATAAGGGAGATCCTTAGGTTTTGATATCAATGCTTAGAAACTGAATCAGAATTTAGGGTATGGATGGAACACCTGGCAAAAATCTCAAAATTTTCCATAAAGTGTGGTTAAAAAGAATGCCGCTGGTTCCTTATGCCTCCATCAGCATTATCTTTTTGGCCATGTTTAAATGCTGTTTCTTTATTCTTCTGTTTTTCTATATTTTGTCTTCCTTTTGCTTATCTATTGGTTTTACATTCACTTGCATTTTTACGTTAGTGACAAGCTTTTTAAGGAGATACGGGATCTCAATTTTGAAGTTGTTGTCCAGGTTACTTCATTTTTACCACCTTTTGAGTCATTAAACATTTTCTTTTTTATATATTAATAATCCCTCTATCTCTCTCTCTCTCTCTGTGTGACGCACCTGCATGTGCGTGCATTCTTGAGAGTTTGTCGAAGGGTTATTAGAAATATGATATTTGGATATGTTGGAGCTCTATTTTCTTAGTAGCTGTATTGCAGATTTTGCGTCAAAAAGCTACATCCATGAAGCAGGACTACACAGAGATGACAACTACTGTAAGTAGATAGGTTTATCCTTGGACGCTGATTTTTCTGTATACACTTTGCATGTATGTAGAATTTTCATGAAGTTCCTAGTGATTTTTTTAAGATTTTTTTTAATATCTTTTTCTGCCTACAGGTGGTCAAATTGTCTAATAACGTGAAGTGAGGCTTTTGTTGTTGTATTAGATTATAAGAGTTTTTCATTAAGTGCCTGACAAATGAGAACCTGAATAGTCCAGGATTACTTCATGATAGCGCATTTACCTTATCTGCTGCAGTAATACTAGTTTTATTAGTTTGGGAAAATTTAAAGGCATTCACAAATGGTTTTTAACATATGGTCTCCATCATATCCAGACACAGACAGTTTCTGAATTGAAGGATTTTGTCAGAAAGCTGAACTCATTGCCAGAAATGACTGTAAGATTTTTTATTTTTACTGTTCTTGACATTTCATCAATAGGATTTGCCTCGTGATTTTTAAAATAATAATTTTCTTTAAATTATTGCTCCAGAGACACATAAATCTGGCACAACACTTGTCAAAATTCACATCAAAGCCATCATTTCTTGGGCAGCTTGATATGGAACACACAATAATTGAGTCCCAAAGTTATGACATGTGAGTAGTTGTATATTTATTCCAATGTATACTGAGAGCAACTTGATATTGAACTCACTTATATGTGCTTGCTAATTTAAAATTTGCTTGAAAAATGTGGACTTTGCACTTGTTCTGCTTGATGTCATTTGAGTTGTGTTTGATAAATGCATGCTTCTCCATTTCTCCAGCTCACTATGAAATTTGATGACCTTTTCGCTGAATGCCACATTTTGTATTTACAATTTCTTTCATAGCAAATATTAAGGTGTGGGAAACTTTGTGGACTGCAGATACTTGTATCAATAGAACTTTTGAGATGATAAGTAGGAAGCCACAATCAAATCTCCTTCCAAGTTCCTAGTCTTTCCTTTTTTTCTTTAATGAAACTAATCTAACATCAAAGAGACATGATTTAACATTGCCTTTGGGATATGTCATTTCAATTTTCCTTTTTTGCTTTTTCTTACGGTCAATAATACACTGAGTTGAATCTTAATCGCTACTAAGAGTTATTAATAGATAAAGACTAATGGTTTCCTGCTATATCGGTTCTGTTGCAGTCCAATTGCAAGGTATGGGACTTGAGTCCTATATTGGACGTATAGGATTTTATGTGAAATTGATATGGTCTTTAGGCTTTCCAGTCTTGTGAGATGGCTTTTTGCTGCGGCTCTCTAAAAGGTTTCTATATTGCAATTGTGCATTGTTGTTAATGGGTTAGCCTAGGTTAAAAAGCTATTACTAAGACGGACTACACTGTACCGGGATTGTCTAGTGCTGAGGTAATTTTGAGATCCTACATTGGAAGCATGAGACTTTAGTCCTACCTTGGGCTCTCCAACCTACTGCCTAGCTATTAACACGTGGTTCTGTCAAAGTTTCCCATCACAGTCATTTCTTCTGCTATTATAAACTTTCAAGCTACAGTTATGATTATTCACCTAGTGGGATTATAGATTTATGTTATGTATTTTATGTCTTATGGCATGCTAGCTGAATTTATATCATATGAATTTAGATCTGTATACAAGATTTTTTTTTTTTTTTGGGTATTATAAAAACTGTCATTTCTATTGTTTTCATCTGGATTAGCGTCTTGCTGCTTTTGATGTGATATGCTTCAAAGGATGCTGCAAGTGCATCACTTAAAAACTGTGAAACATATGTTGTTCGATTCATACATGCAGATGCTTTGAGTACATTGAGGAGATGATCCAGAAGCAGGAGCCACTTACCACTGTCCTGCGCCTTCTTATATTATTTTCTGTTACTAATTCAGGGTTGCCAAAGAAGCATTTTGACTATTTGAGGCAAGATTTTCATGCTTAATATGGCCTTCCTCTTTTTTCCCCCCCATTTGGTGACACATTAGATCTTGGCTCTCTTTAACTTATAACATTAACCCCCATTTTTCATTTTATAGCTTTTTTTTTTTTTTTTGGAGGACTTAAAGATGTCTGTATATTTTATGCTTCCAATTTAGGAGAGAACTAGCCACAGCTATGGGTTTGAGCACATGGCAACACTAACTTATAAGATTAACCCCCTATTTTGCATTTTATATCTCTTTTCTTTCTGGGAGGACTTAAAGATGTCTGCCTGCTTTGTATTTCCAATTCAGGAGAGAACTACTTCACAGCTATGGGTTTGAGCATATGGCAACACTAAATAATTTAGAGAAATCTGGACTCCTAAAAAAGCAGGTATATGAGTTATTTGAAACGCAAATATATTTAAATGTTTACATTTTTAATCTCTCATTTTGCATATGATCCTTGCAGGAGTCAAAAAGCAACTGGTTTACTGTAAAACGTGCTCTACAGCTTGTAGTTGATGACACTGACACAGCGAAGTAATATTTGTTTGACTAAATTTTGTATTGTTTTGTGTTAAGTTCATGAGTTGTGACCATGATCTGCGTTTTGGTCAACATGATGAGGGATGTGCAGTAGAATTGTAGTGTGTTGAACCTTTATAGGTATATGCTGCATTTTCAATGGGGTAAACTTCTGGGAGAATGCTATGGCAGAGGTTATGCTGGGATCGTACTGTACAATTTGTTCAATGCTTTCCATTGAGACCATCAAAATTATTTTTGTTGTTTTCTTACTCAGCTTGCCTATGCTTTGGCAACCCTTTTCAGATTAGATGACATTGTTCAATTTGAGTCCCTAATAATCTTGTGCTAGGTCTAATTCTGAGTCCTTTTTGCTATGTACCACAACTCTTTCCTCTTCCCTTTACCTGTCCTCTTTCTTCTTTTTTAAAATTAATTGTTGTTGCAGTATTAGCTTTACTTGATTATTGGTTGGATTGATGTGCAAGTGTCTAGGGCCTTTGTTCTTGCAATTAACCGTCATCATGTATACTGTGACCTTTGTAGCTCTGACACTTTCATTTATTGATGCCTTTTTGGTCTGTCAGTAGAAGAACTGATTGTATTTCAGTGTTGATTTGCATTGTCGCAATTAAAGACAGCACTTGCACTTTTGGGTCTTAAATTTGTCTTGCTTGTGTTATACTGGGGGAAAAAAACGTAGCTTATATATTGCCTGTTTTGTGGAGTTGTATTCTCACAACAACTCTATCTTTTTAAATCCTTCACTATCAACACTATTCTTGCACTCTATATTCACATTTTTCTTCTATTTCTTCTTCCTTACTAACATTGCAAATGATATAATGATATGGCAGCCCCAATGATATTGCTTACGTCTTCTCTGGATATGCACCACTCAGTATTCGTCTGATCCACCATGCCATTCGATCTGGATGGTAAATTTGAATCCTTAATGATAAATGTCCCCTAGTTATTTTTGAGCAGGAGAAATCACTGTATTGGATCATTGTCTACCTTTAAACACGAAACAAGTTTAAATTATAGGCACTGTAAAATTCAACTTACCATCCTAACTAATTGTTGGGCGTGGCTTAGTATAGATGCCTAACTGTTAGATAGCATAGGCAAACATGAATCAATGTGGACACCATCAAGTATAATTCAAATTGTTGTACACCTCTGCTCTGCGGATTGTAATAATACCCTATGCCCTAGCACGTAATTGCGTATAAACCTGCTATGACCGCTCTTATTGTCCAAGCTATGCATTAGATATGTTGAAGTAATGAAGTCCAAAGTGATATAATTATCAATAATAAAAATTGGCATGTATTGCTCCTTGTAGTGGGTGAACTCAAATTTCTGCTTAAAGCTGACAAGGCTAACTAGTGATGATCTTTTTATTTTGGTTACTCAAAATTTAGCGGCTGCTTGTTAGATTATAAATAGTTTCCCGCCATGTGATACTTTTTTTTTTAAGCTTTTATCTATGCTAAAGTTGTCACATTATTGCATGTATTGCTATGCTTTTACTTCAAACGACATATTTGTGAGTTAAGTGGTTGCATCGAATTTTCTGGGAATTCTGTGGTGGATGAATATAAACTTAGTAGTTCATTAACATTCTCTTAGCATTTAAATTTGATCATTGATATTTTAGGCGTCCTGTTGAAGAAATTCTGAAGCTGCTGCCCGGACCTCATTTAGAAACTAAGAGGGTCAGTGCGTTTTCCTACTCAAAATCTTGCATCCATGATGTAACTGTCAAAGTTTCTACTTTTGCTGGACATACAATTTTGCTTCATAGTTCATATCCAAGTTCTCATGCTGAATATTTCAAGTGATGCCAATACTATATTCCTTGCCTCTCTTTCTTGTAACTTAAGTTTTGCATTTTCTGCCTATTCATGCAGGGTGGATTCTCAAACAGCCCATCATATGACACTCTGTCTGGTGCTTCAACCAACATAGCTAAGTATGTATTCATCTGTGCTAGTTTTCTAGGATTTTGCATCCCCTGTTCTTTTACCCCTAGAAGAAGATGTACTTCTATAATTGTCAGAAGATGTTATAAATTCCTGGAAACTTATTTTGTTACATCTGTAGTCAGCATCTATGTCAAATCATTGCAGCTTAACATTCTAGCAGTAGATGATGTCATACATTTCCTGCTATTCTTATTGTATTTCACTCACTGTCAGTCACTTGTGGAGCATACTTAGCACCTTAGTTGAGGCTAGTTCCCTTGAGAAAATTCTTTGAAGCAGAAAAGTCTTCAGTGTGTTTAATTGATTTGTAGACATTCTTGTTTAGCTTCCTGAGTAATGTAACATTTGACACTGGTGGATTTACTTTACAAAAGGTGTTATCTAGGTTTAGTCCTTCGGGATTAGTTAGTTGTTTGTAGAAATTATTAAGAAACAACTATATCAAGAATCCGACAGATGACTTGAATCCCTAGTAGCCTATGAATATGGGATGATGGAGACGTATGATGGAGTGATTGAAATGAATAGTATTGTGTTTCCATTTTCTCTTGGTGTTCATATATTTGCTGATTTTTGTCGTTCTTGAAGAAACCAATAAATATGCTTGTTCACCCCTGTTATGACACTTTCCATATTTTTCAGAGTAACTGATGGAAGGCGTTCACTGGTGCTTGTGGTCTTTGTTGGAGGGGTTACCTTTGCAGAAATTTCTGCACTTCGGTTTCTTAGTGCCCAGGTATGTTAATTGGTGTAGTTTTAGATCTGCAGCATGGACTGCGGATGATGTGTGGTTACCCATACTTTTTCCCTGTAAATAAATTCTGGTTTGGCTATTAGCGCAGCTTTTCTTGTCTTCCAAAATTTGTAGTGGCAGCTGCATCTTTATTATATATCACTTATTAATATTCGGACGACGTATTAGGGACTATATGGGTGAGGGTTTTTCGTAAATTAGTAAATTATTTCAGCTTAATCATGTGGTTCTACGAGGAATAACAGATAATTTTCTGGACCTTTTGCAATTGTGATCTTTGCAGAGTCTGATGTGAATAAATCTCAGGATTCTTATTATTCAGTGCTACAATTTTTTTTTATTGGTGTGCTGCAGGAGGTTTTTTTTTTTCGGTGGTTGGGGGGGTGTGGGGTTTATGCTGCATTAGCATGGAAGTTTTTGTAATTGCATGAATATAATGGGGACACACTTCATACGCAGGCATAGTTATGGTTATTACGTCACACAAATGACCCGTTCAACTGGAGAAGACCCTTCAATACTAGAAACTCTTGTTTATAAACTGGTGTGCTCACTGTGGAGTTTTTGACCGTAGACGCCACTTACAACTTCTTCGTCCAACAATATAATATATACTGAACTTACTAACATACAAAATAATTTGGGGCCCTAAAATTCTGATATATTAGAAACAGTTGCAATTTTCATGATTCTATATCAACTTTTCCCACAACTGAGCAAGCCCATGCGTGTTTTGCATTGGATAACAAGTCTTTCCTTATCTTCCTACTTATCCCTGTGACTAAAGATCAAGTTTGAGGCTTCTCTTGGAATTTTTATCTTCTCATTTCTTAATTCGGATTGCCTAGCAGGAAGGAATGGCGTATGATTTGATTATTGGAACAACAAAAATAATCAATGGCCGCACAGTTGTGGAAACATTCATGGAGAAGATGGGTTGAAGAGTGAGTACGGTTTTCTATTATCTATATGTCCTCTATATTTGGCAGAGAAAACCAAGACCATCAAGGCGTTTGTTGACGGAATGCAGTGCTGAAAGCTTCATTGGTGCTATAATATCTTTTTGTGTTGATTTGTGGGCGTGTGAAAACTGAAGAATAGGAGCGTGGTCCTTTTGTGGGAATAATCCAAAATGAATAGCAAGAGGGATACTTCTTTATTTGCTCTTTCAGTTTTTGTTGCTAATGAGTGAACTTGGTATCCCATAGGTGTAACTGCTTTGATTTTTTTTTTTTTTACCCCCAGAATCATTTTTGTGTGTGGCCTTGAAAGAATGGGACGTGGAAGAAAGTTAAGAATAACAGCCTAATCTGATGTGTAATTGCTATTACTAGTTATAAATATGATAAGGACTTGTTTTCTTTTTGCAGTCGATGCATTAAAGATTCTCTCTTTTCTCTTCTCTAGTGCAACTCATACCATCTTGGTTCAAGTCGTTACGTATGTCGCTTTTAAAAGTTGTACGAGAAGTAGGGGCAGATCCAAAAAAGAATTCAAGTGATAATTTCTTCAAGTGATTATTTCATATTATTATTTTTAGAAGATTTTTTGGGGCATGCCCGGATAATATAGGTTTTTTTGAGCAGTCATGGAACCATGCGCATGCCATTGACAGATTTGTTGAAGAGTGCAACTTTCAAGTGAAGTGAGGAAACAAATCAAGCTTTTGAGATGCTTAAATCTACCATAACAGTGACAGAAGTAGACTTATTCTTCCAAATTCTTCTAAAAATTTTGCTGAGACTGATGTGTCTAACATTGGCATTTCGCAAGCACAGTCAGCATGTGGGAAGAAACTAATGGCAATAGCACAGTCAAACAACGGACATTATACTTGCAATGACAAATTTTTGCAATAAAGATTGATCACTTTGGGTTAAAACATATGTTGGAGCATCAATGAGTTATGATCACTACTAATTGCTGCACAAGTTGTAAGAGAATCAGAAAACGTGTTATCGGAAAAAATTATCAGAAAACACAACTAAAACAAAGAATAGTCTTGATGAATAACGCTTCTCACACTCGTGATTCGTTGTGTGAATATGAGAAGTCTATAAATTAATTTGTAAATAGCTATCCCTTTTTTATAAAGAGTTTTTTTTATGCGTACATATATAATGTTCCTTTTAGCGTCTTTTCATGCTTGTTTCAGCTTAATAATTATTTATGGTTTTGCTTTAAATTAAACTTCTAGTAAATATATGAATCGTTTAATTAGGGTCATTACAAGACGCTGTTGGGTCACAACTGAATTGCATTATATGATTAAAAAAAATAAGAAGGTGCCTATTCTTGAACCTCTCTACATCGCAAGCGCTTGTCCATGCTGATTCAATTAATTAACAAACCTAAACCAGAAGGCTTAGGGAACCATAGGCCTTGCTTGAGATAAACTGGATGGACTGCGAGTATAAAATATAAATATCTATGTACGAAAATAAGCTAATACACTGCACTTGCCCGTGATGCTGACCAATCATAATCTCTGATTGGGTCATGTGCATGTAGCATAGATGATAGAAGTTCTGTTTATATTTAAAATAGAAGCAAAGGGATTGGCATTAGAAAGCAATTAAAGAATACATGGAAACAATGGATTACAAATATAAAGATAAGGATTACACCGTCAAGCCAGTTGCTTGACCTTTCTTGTGACCTCTTATCACCTGTAAAATTCAACATGACCTGCAATCTCTCTACACAACAGCTTTGATGCACTAGCTAACTTTATGCTTTTAGAAATTACCAACCCTGTCAGTTTGTGTTTAGATTGAGGCTTATATGACTTGGCCTCTTCTTCCCTCCCTAATAGCACAGCTTCTCTAGCAGGAATCACATTTTCCCACCAAAATTCACGTAAAACCCTGTGTATCAAGTCCCAATACTCACGCTCCCTGCACACGCGAAATATCGTACTTCCATTTGGCGTCCAGCAATATAAATCAACCCAATCACGATCCAATATTTCCATTTGACCTTGCAACTGAGGCATGTAATAGAAAGGCATGGCAGACCAAGGCAAGGCAGTTTCAGGCTTGCCCTTGTTGTAAGGACACTTGACTTCAAGTATCCCACCTCCAGGGACGCAACCAAGAAGACCATCAGGAGAGGCCCCAAGCCAATCAAACCCCTCTTTTGGATGAACAGCAAAACCCATTGAGCTCACCTCACGACCTGTGATTTGCCTGTACTGATCTATAGCTGCTGCTTCATTCAGCACACCCCAATCCATGGCACCTTTCTTAGAAGATTCCAAGATTTGCGCTTCTGATGCAAATACTTTCTCATTCCACAGCTCAAGACGACGGTTCCCACTCCAAAATCCTAATGCAGTACTGAAGGTGCTTGTAGTCAGCCTGTCCTTACGAAGGGCAAACCACTCTTCTGATCTCTGTGGAACATCAGATTGTGAAAGCTGGGAAGCTAATACCATAGATGAGGGTGGCTGATCCATGGGAGCAGCTGTTGAAGAGATCATAGGCGACGCATATGTGGAAAATTTTCGTAAAACTCCCTTTCCACATGTTCTCCTTTCTAATGGTAATGTAAATGCCTTGCGGAGAACGCTAGGTAATCTAAAGGTGCAGGAATTGCTTGTTGCTGGGACCATCATTTCATTCATTCCAAACTTGCCTGTGAAAAAAATTCCCATTAAGCAAACAAGAATAACTAAAGTGCAAGCAAAGTATCACTAACAGATAATTCTTTACACACTGCATTCAACAAATATAGGAACCAAAGGGAACCAGAATATAGAATTGCATACTAATAAATTACATCGATAGCTAGTCCAGGGAAGTATTATCTGCTCATGTCTCGTTCCAATCCAAAATAAAAGCCAGTTTCCAGTACGAAACATTCTTTTTAAAAAAAAAAAAAAAATTTCCATTCATATCAATACAATGCAATGGCAACCAACTTAAATACTCAGCAAATGGTACAACCAGCAATAGCAACTGATTACTATTGACAGAGTTACCATTCTAATTCTAACCAAAAATAAGTAATCAAATTAGATCAATGATGAAATTTCCTTTAGTGTTAGCCAACATAAGCATGGAAAAGGACTAATGGCTATATACCCGAAGTTCCCCTGCACACTGAGAGCTCCACCACACCCTTCTCCCCAGTTGATATCATGCTGTCATGCATCAAGTTCACCCACACCCAACCCCCGAGAAAAAAAAAAATGAAAAAAGCAATTGGAAAGAGGAGTTCAACCTATACTTGTTTTTATTTAGAATTTGATTCTACTCACCGAACAATACGGTCTGCACCATCGAATAGCTCAATTCAAATTTCGGTTTCGAGAGTCACCAAAACGAAGGGAGGAAATGCGATATCCTACTGTAACATCGGCTGTGGAAATAAGAGTGGAAGACTGGCATTATATTGGGCTCATATGAGAATGGCAAATTTGAAGAAATGAAGGCAAAATTATCTGAATAAATGGAGAAATGGAGGAAGAGGGCGATACGGCAAAGAAACAATGGCGTTTCGTTCACTCTTCTGTGGTTTTAAGTTTAAACAAAAGGTTGGACCTTTTTCTCAAAAGAAGGTTGCGGCTTGCAGAATACTATTTTCCTTGCCTGGATAATACTAATACATTGCATTGAATCATTGGTAATGATAAACAGCATAACAGGTCCCGTTCGGAGGAAAGGGAAATGAGTTTCTTTTCCATTGCACTTCCCATCATACAAAAAGACCAAATTACCCTGCAAGTAAGGTACCTCGGAGATGCAGGATGCCACTTTCTGATCTCTTACCAAAGCTTGCGACGGAGCCCTAATGGAAACCGTAATGCGGCGACAATGAAATCATGACTCTCGCATGCATAGCAATTGGATTTTGAGTTTTCACCTTCTCAACTTGGCACCCAGTGTTAAGATGACCAGACATTTTGGGGCTTTTCACCCAAATATGATAAAAAGTTTTTAAAAAAAATTTACTCTGGTATAATAAGATCAAAAATATTTACTGAGATATTATACCTAAAAATCATTTAGACTGTGATGGGATTTAAATTTATACAAAACTTGTTTAGATCGAAAAAGAGTTCAGTAGGATTCACATCACAAAACAACAAAACTCATTCAAACCGAGAACAAGTTTAGTAAGACCTACCTCACAAAATAAAACTTATTCTTGACCTAAACGAATTCAGTGAAATACACCTTAAAAAAGTGAATCTATTTGTCCTCTGCTTACACTTTTCCCATGCACTGCGTACTTCTACAACGTGACCTTTCCTGTTTATAACGTGACCTTTCCTGTCTATGCAGTTCTGACCTCCATGACTCCAAATTTGTTGAGAAAAATAAGCCATAACATTGTTTTTTATTGGTTCACTATTTTTTGTTTAATTTTAGAGAAATGTGTTCTTTTAATTTCCATATTATTTGTGAACCAATTTTCAATGATGATGCCCGTAAACCAGGTGGATTTTAACCGACGCTTGTGGGTCTGTTGTTTTGGAGTAGAAGTGATCCTTTATTAGTACATTAAGAACAAAATTAAATCACAAAATACTACTTATTATCCTTAATATAAGAGCTAATTGATTAATTTAAATAGATTAAAAAAATTAGTTGAGTTAGTTATTTGTAATGAATAGATATTATTTTTGTTAAAATATCTGTGCTAATCAAGTACATTAGTTGGAACTGCTATTATTATAAAAATTATCTTAAAAAAAAGAATAAATACGAAAAACAGAATAGATTAAGGTCTTATATTTAGAACCAAACTAAAAGTCAAATAAGCTGTTATATTAAAGATAGGAGGTAGTGTTTTGAGATGTTGAGTACATCTTTAGATTTTTTTTTTTTTTAACACGTGGTCCACTTGTGAAATATTGTTGATGATGCCTATAACAATTTTCACTGAGGCTTTTTTCAAAATTAAAATTGATTAACCACATCTACCCAAAAAAATCGATCTGGTTGAATTTTTTTGGCCAGCAAAACGGTCTAATTGAATTGGCTCATGTCACACGAGAAATCATATTTCTTTTGGGGCCGAAACATAAGAACATATATTTAAATCACGATGCCAATGGAGCTTGTCATCAGAATTTTTAAGGAAATATCATCAGATGTTGATTTACCTTCTAGTCTTCTACTTCAAGATCCTGTTGACATGCAATAACGTTATTAATAAACTTCAGATAAGTACACGCTCCTAGGTTCCCCATTTTTGTTATTTTTGCAATTATTTCCATAAAGAACAATGCATTCTTCACCATGATCAATGCCAACTTCCATAGAAGCAAATTAAAAAAATGCTACATATAACAGCAAAGGGGAAAAAAAGGGAAAATTAAGGAGAAGGACCTAAAAAAATTATTATTTATTAAGAGGGATCTTAAAAATTGTAATTAATTTGAAGGACCAAAAATTAAAATATGAATTTACAATTACAAAATTATCTCTGACCAAATCCCTACATTATCTCTAACACCTATCTACGGTTAGTTATCAATTGGAATATAAATTTATAATTACTAAATTGCCACCCGTTTAAAATTAAAAATTGAATACAGCAATTAACCCAAAAAAATAGAGTCTTATTTTTCAGCCATTTATATTAGCAGCTACTAGTCTTTTATTCCGATATGGTTAGACAAATTTTCAGCTTGCACGACTGCGATTTTCTCTTTCATTTTGATGTGGTTGGAAAAATTATTAGTAAAGCTTAGGTTACAAAGGAGTAATGTTTACTTGATTTTCATATTTTGGTTAATAGAAATAACTATATTTTTATTCATCTAAGAAGCTTTGTATAGGTAGTACGATTGTGTTCATACATAAGTTGGGATTGAATGAAGCTACAAATATATACTTTTATATTCATCCAAGAAGTCCTTATATGGGATGCTTTTAATCAAATATTAGCAAACCAAGATGCTAAAGAATTAAAATTTAAGTAATTATAACTCCTCATTAACTTAATAAAGAAATTTGAACAACATCATTGCATTACTAAGGAAAGTTGAACCGAATATTATGACATCAAACTGATGCTCAAAGGTTATAGGTTTCAAAGATATATGGTTAATATCAAATAAATCAAACAACTAAGAAAACATTAAAAAGTTAAAAGTTCACTTTAGCAAAGCATATATCCTATGAACGATGCCAACCATTGAAGCTACCTAGAATCTTGTCTTCTACATTGTCTCCATCACCATAAAACTCAATTTGAACCTGGATATATAATTGCACAAAATACCGTGAGCAAATCAAATAGCTTATCATAATGCAAACTAGAATATCTATGCATCTATAGCACAATAATATTGACTTCAGTCAAGAGCTTGTGTTATTAATGAACTAAATATCTATCATATCTGCCTGAATTCCATGACACTACCTACCTTATCATCATCATTAGTCGGTATTCATCCAGATTTGCATACAATATATTGTAATAAAATTGGGTGCGAAACATATACATATAAATAGTGTAAGTATATTACTGATGTTTACAGTTCACATATTGAACAGTGGGATAGAGGCCACGAGAAAATAAGAAAACATTCAGTACAAACAAACTAAAGGAGGGAAAATAATATTCAGAATACATGTACGGTCCAATAAATAGTTGGTTCCTTTTAATTTATCTTCTTTGTTCTGGATTTACAATAAGACAATTGCTATTGATGAAAACTTTGCGTGCATCAAAAGAAGCTACACAGAGAGAGAGAAATCAATTTCAATTGATAACTAATTGTCAAATTGAGATAGAAGGGTGTTGGAGATAATGTAAGGATTTGACAAGGGATAATTTGGTAATTGTAAAATTTTATTTTAATTTTTGGTCTTTCAAATTAATTGCAATTTTTAAGATCCCTCTTAATAATTACTAATTTTGTTAGGTCCTTCTCCCTAATTTTCCCAAAAAAAACGTTATTTTGCTCATAAGAAGGGGAAAAAACATAAACTAGAGGCAAGAATTTGGGCTTCCATGGTTTGTCTACCATATGTCAACTTCTTGAAAAGAAAAATGATACTCTTCCGATCCTTAATATAGGACCTAATTGTAGAGTTAATTTTAGTCTTAAATAGACCTATTTCTTATATCTATCAATTTTTTTCCAAATCACCCATATTGATGCTCCCTCAATCATAATTAAGTATGAGAGGGAGGGAGGATATAATGAAGATGATTAAGGTATTTTAGGAAAACATGTCATATTATAGTTAACTAACTTACCTAACTTCCGTAATCTAATCAAATGAGTTAAATAAGTTTTATATTAAGGAGTGGAAGAGTACCATCATATCACAGAAAGCCTATAAATTCAAAAGCAATTAAATGACAAATACGACTTACATAGCAGCAGGGGAGCAATGACAGCACATAATCAAAACATTACATGCCAATTATAAGTTCATATATGTTAGCTATATTGCTTACCAGGGAAAGCTTTGACTCTTACAAGTTGTCTACCTTGATGAGGGGCTACAAATAGAGGAAAGTCCCTCAAACCTAGCAAATATAGGATCAGATAGGTTCTGTTTCTCCTCTCTCAATTTATCGCAAATCCGAATCCTGAGGGGTCTCATCTCAGATGACTCCATTTGTGGACAACCTCGAAGCTGGACTCCTTCAAATCGGCATCAGATTGTGCATTTGCTCAGGTAGAGACTTCAACCTCTCGCAGTAGTTGACTGTCAACAAAGTGAGTTTGGGGCTGATAATCCTCCCTTGCTAAAAGATGCAAATTTAGGACAATGTCTTATGCTTAAGGATCTGAGTGATGGGAGATTTGGAGAGGGAGCATCTGATTCAGGAACTGTTAGAGCTTCCAGATTCTTACAGCCCAGATATCTAAGAGATATGTGAGGTTGTTGAAGAGATCTAATGGCAAGAACTTGAGTGAATCAAAGCTATCAAGTAAGTACATGGATTGTGAGTAACTGGTAGCACTGAGGACCATGAACTGGGAATTCTAAATTCCCACAATTCTGAATGTTCAATACCCGCAAATCAGGAGCAGTGGGAAGTGAACAAAGGAGCTGATTGCAGTCTGTGATTTTGAGTAGCTTCAAAAATGATGGAAGGTTACTAGGTAAATCCCCTGTCAGCTTGGCACAACCTCTCTACATGAAGTTCTCGAAGTTGACTGAAGGCTTGCAGCCAGTGTTGGCTTCAGGACTCCATTTCTCCCATGCTGACATGTGCTCAAATTTTAGAATTTCAAGTGCAGGGAAGCTTTTAGTTACAGCAGAATAACGAGTTTCACTGCCAAAAAACTCACAGCCAATGCTGACAATTCCGTCAAAATCTACTGATTCGAAGCTCTTTCAATGATGGGAGCTGCCCAAGTGCTGGCAACTTACAGCAATATTTACACCGCTTAAGTTGTAAAGACACCATGTGAAGAAGGCATTGTTCCCCAACCATTAGGAAATTCTGTGCCTGGATAGCCGTGGATAACAAGGTCCTTTCAAATTTGTGTTGGTTGTAGGCTGGCCAGTATTTTTTTTCTCGAGCTGTGAATCATCAGTATCACCACTCCCACACCAATCCAAAGATAACTTTGTCAAGACAACTCTTTTCCTTCAATTTTGCTTTTTCAG
The DNA here is from genome assembly GCF_004799145.2 of Neltuma alba. Lineage (NCBI taxonomy): Eukaryota > Viridiplantae > Streptophyta > Magnoliopsida > Fabales > Fabaceae > Neltuma > Neltuma alba. The sequence goes on along the minus strand of NW_021634374.1, from coordinate 286 downwards.
AATCATTGTGGTCAACAATATGTTCTAAGCCATGAATAAGCAATGATCCATGTAAATCATTTAGTTCTCCCAATTCACCAATGACAGATTCGCATTGATCCCTAGAAAGAAAGAAGTCACTCAACTTTTGGAGGTTCTTTAAACTTGCTCATGTGCAATGGCATCCATTTCAAACAAGTGCCAGTAATATCTAAGTATACACAAGTTAACAAGATCATGCAATCTTTTGGGCAGTTCCCTGAGACTATAGCATCCAATTAACTTCAGTGTTTGTAAGTTGTACAAG